>NC_092629.1:89486003-89791003 GCF_039555335.1 Amphiura filiformis
CTCAGAGGGTGAGATGGCCGAGTGATCTAAGGCGCTGAGCCGTCGCGTCGGAGCCTTGGGCTTGCCTTTGGTGAGAATTCATTTGCCTATCCCTTAATGTTCCTCTAAGGTCGGGAATCCTGCAATTATGTTCATTTCTGTGAGGTTTATCCGAGTTAACTTCTCTGATTGTGAAGCAGACCCTGCTTCAAAATATAATTTTAGAATTCCTTCTCACCCCCATGCACTGCTTAGCATGTAAAGAATATGAACGGCGTCTCGTGGTTCGGAAAGTCACGGGAAAGCTGGTGGTCCCGTGTACAGAAGAGTCAACCCTGTGCACAATCCCGGTGCACAATAAAGTGTCAGAGCTATTCGAAAAGAAAAGGGGGACCATTCCCGGTTCTGTTATCTATAATCACTTCCTCTACGTTCCAGAGGACCTTGCCCTTACGTCCTAACTGTTGGATCCTGGCATTGTAGAAGTAGAAGAAGTGTTAATGTTATGTAATCAAGCAAAATGAGTCAGAAGTCGGAAGTGAGATAAAGCCAATAATAGTATTCAACTTCCTTTAAATTTTATTATTCTGAGCAACACTAAAATATCCATATTAACATATGGAACCGTAAGTCTAATTACGATGGGTGCATGTTTCAGCAAAATAAAGCTATGAGAATGGCTCATGTAATGAAATAGAAAGATTTTGATCAACATTTAGCTTGATCGCAAAACATAAATGATTGGGATTTTTTCCATTTGGTTATATTATAGATATCGCAATGGAAAAGAAAAGAGTTGCTGTTATTGGTGCAGGAGCCAGTGGGCTTGTAGCGATTAAATCATGTCTGGACGAAGATCTCGAACCCGTATGCTTCGAAAAATCAACCGGCATTGGTGGTTTATGGTGGTATCGTGAGAACAGAGATGGCCAAGGTTGCGTGTTCAAATCCACTGTCAGCCCATGGCACAAAGAGCACATGGCCTATAGCGACTTCCCCGCCCCCAAAGACTTTCCCATCTTCATGCACCACACGTATCTCAAGAAGTACTTCCATCTCTACGCCGATCATTTTGGATTGGAAAAGTATATCAAATACCAAACCTACATCAAGCACGTGACTCCTGCAAACGATTACGATACAACAGGACAATGGCGACTTGAATTGAAGAGCATCGAGGATGACCGTGAATGGCAAGAGATATTTGACGCGGTACTTATCTGTTCTGGACATCATGTGGAACCCAACATCCCAGATTTTCCAGGACTGAAGGATTTCAAGGGCAATGTGGTTCACACGCATGACTACAAAACTACTGAAGGCTACGAGGATTCGAGGACAATTATTGTTGGCGTTGGCAATTCTGGTGGAGATGCTGCAGTGGAGCTTAGCCACGTGTGTTCTCAGGTAGATATCTTCAGACTAGTGTCAAAGGGGATGTGGAGACTAAAGGTCAAAGGTCACAAAAACCTGAAAACTGCTACGATTTTCATCAAAATAGTCTCAAATTGTTCGCCTTCTATAACATTTCAAATAAAGATAGGTTTGCCATAGCCAGGATGTTTCTAGCATTGAATCATTGTAAATTGAATCATAGACCTTGACCTATTTTTGCGACATTACCCATATTATAACGAAACATTTTACATAACACAAACTATATTTTTCTAAATTACTTTTCTATGAAATGATGAACAATATGATACCATTTTGGTGAAAATCGGAGCATTTTTCAGGTTTAGGAATCTGCATGTGACCTTCGACCTTCAGTCTGCTCATAACCCCGTAGCGGTACGTCACAGATAGGTATAAAAAGTTTACTTTTTTAATCCTTATGACCAGAGGAATAATTTGGTGAGGTCTGAAACAACATTTGAGCAAGTTTGAGGTTTGGACCTCTGTATGAAATTTGACACTCTGTATTTTAAAATGGCCAATGCCGACTGAGGGTCAGTAAACATTTTATGAGAAAACATATTTTTGAAATTGGTTGTCAACGCCAAAAACAAGCTTCTACGTTAACATTATGTTGAACAACTAAACTAATAATTTAGTTACTCTGACACTTTGGAAAACTTGTAAATGTTCAATGAATAAAACAGACATTCATTTTACGTTAATTTTGCAGGTATTTCTGGTGTCCAGAACTGGAACTTGGGTCTTAAATCGAGTGGGAGATATCATCTTTCAACGCCGCGCTTTTTTCTCGGCAGTGCCGCTCAGTTTACAGAATTTGGCATTTGAAACGATCTTGAGCACACGCTTCACCCACGCCAGGCACGGGATCAAACCAGCACATCGTTCAACTCAAGCTCACCCCACCGTCAACGATGCCCTGCCTAATCGCATTCGTAATGGCACCGTTAAGATCAAGTGTAACATCAAGCAAATTCTTCCAACCGGCGTGGAATTTGAAGATGGCACTGTTGAAGAGAACATAGACAATATCATTCTAGCTACAGGATACAACTTTGGGTTTCCAATGGTTGATTCATCTGTCATCAAAGCAGAAAAGAATCAAGTATCTCTATACAAGTATGTGTTTCCTCCTAATCTGAAGCATCCGACCATAGCTGTCATCGGTTTAGTACAACCATGGGGTGCGATCAATCCGATATCTGAGCTGCAATGTAGATGGGCAACACGCGTCTTCAAAGGGGTCACTAAACTTCCAAGTCGTGACACGATGTGGGAAAACATCCTCCAGAAGAGGAATGACATGACGAAGAGGTACGTGGCAAGTCAAAGGCACACCATCCAAGTAGATTGGATATCATTCATGGATGAGGTTGCTAGTGAATTCGGTGCTAAACCAGATTTCTGGAATCTGTTCTTCAAGGATCCAGTTCTGGCACTTCGTTGCTTCTTCGGACCGTGCTATGCTTACCAGTATCGTCTTATGGGTCCTGGGAAGTGGGCTGGTGCTAAAGAAGCCATATATACAGCATGGAAACGAGTTGAAGACGAAGACGAACCTTCCAAATTGGCGGCCATCTTGAAACTCTTGATTGTGGTTGCGATTTTTGTCGCCGTTATAATTCGTCTGATATAACTGATCTATATAAAGTCACTTCTAATTATCTTCGAACGAGACATTTTACATTGTGTGTTGTTTCGATATTCCAATAGTTCAAAAATTCGTTGCTCATCGCGTGAGTGTAAAAAGGTTGTGACGATTAAAGAAAAACAAACCTTGAGCATCAACTACCAAATTTGGCACTTTCTACTATGTTGAATTTAATTATTTAGTCCATACCATTAGACCATCTCCGATATTGATTGTGATTTTCAACAGGGAAGTTTATTGTTGGTTAATGTTCATTATTTCCAACAAAGACAACGACCTATCATTGACGACGGGGAGCTCTTCTCAAGGACTTTCTTTTTCCCTTCGTTGGAATGTTGCCTGCAACTACAGTACATTTTGCCATCGGAAGTTTAACGGCCCCTACAGCTTTGACCCGAAATTCTACAGAACATGCTCAATCTATCGAAAAACAGGTGTTTCATTTTTTTTTTGTCTTCAATGTCTTTTCCATCTGCTATACAAAGAAGGAACTTTTGCCAACGGTTTGTTTTCAAATTCGCGATTAAGACTTTTTTTTATCTTATTCTTCAAGATAAAGACTTTTGCGTTTATAAATTAAACACTGGTTTATCATATTCTTCAAGATAAAGACTTTTGCGTTTATATATAAATTGAATATTGTTTTAATTTTTTATTCTTCATGATAAAAGACTGATAAAAGACTTTGCGTTTATAAATTGAACACTGGTTTATCTTATTCTTCAAGATAGACTTTTGCGTTTATAAATTGAACACTGTTTTGTCTTATTCTTCACGATAAAGACTTTTTCGTTTATAAATTGAACACTGGTTTATCTTATTCGTCAAGACTTTTGCGTTTATAAAATTAATCAACACTGGTATCTTATTCTTCACGATAAAGACTTTTGCGTTTATAAATTGAAAACTGTTTTATCTTATTTTTCACGATAAAGACTTTTGCGTTTATAAATTGAACACTGGTTTGTCTTATTCTTCACGATAAAGACTTGCGTTTATAAATTGAACACTGTTTTGTCTTTTCTCCACGATAAATACTTTTGCGTTTATAAATGAACACTGTTTTGAATTTTTCTTCACGATAAATACTTTTGCATTTATAAATTGAACACTGTTTTGTCTTATTCTTCAAGATAAAGACTTTTGCATTTATAAATTGAACACTGGTTTATCTTATTCTTCACGATAAAGACTTGCGTTTATAAATTGAACACTGTTTTGTCTTTTCTCCACGATAAATACTTTTGCGTTTATAAATGAACACTGTTTTGAATTTTTCTTCACGATAAATACTTTTGCATTTATAAATTGAACACTGTTTTGTCTTATTCTTCAAGATAAAGACTTTTGCATTTATAAATTGAACACTGGTTTATCTTATTCTTCACGATAAAGACTTTTGCGTTTATAAATTAAATACTGTTTTGTCTTATTCTTCAAGATAAAGACTTCTGCATTTATAAATTGAACATTGATTTATCTTATTCTTCACGATAAATATTTTTGCGTTTATAAATTAAATGAACACTGGTGTGTTTTATTCGTCACAGCCTATTAGCGCTCTTGTGCCCAACAAGTAATAGTTAGGCCTACTCTGACACTTTGGAACACTTGGTCAAAATTTATCGATTGCAGGTACAGACAAACATTATTGATCGCTTATCATGTTTTCTTTGCATGTATTTCTGGTGTACAGAACTGGAACTTGGGTCTTAAATCGAGTGGGAGATATGGCATTTTTCAATGCCGCGCTTATTTTGGCAGTTTCGCTTAGTTTACAAAATTTGGCATTAAGGTAAAGCTTGCGAGGTGAAAGTGATTTTTTGAAATATTAGTCCTATTAAGTTCATATTTGGTCACAATGATACTCAGGTGAAACCAATGTGAAAAATGGGTGAAAGAAAAATTCTGCGCATACGGTTGCCATGGAAACAGCGGCCATCTTGGATTTTCAGGATATCAGATTTCTCGCAGTTTTTTCTTTACTTCCAATTATCAGAAATTCATGAAATTTGGTATAATTACAGGGTATGTATACTTTTAAACTCAAATGGAAAGCTTTTTTTGACAAATCAAAATTAATTAGGGTAACAAGGACGTTAAAATCCAAATTAAGCATTTTCGCGCAAACACGTTTTTTCAAAAATTGAGCAAATTTTTTTTAAAGCTCTCCATTTGAGTTTGAAAGTATGTAACCTCTACATACATGCCAAATTTCATTGAGCTGTGATATACAGAAGTTGAAAAAAAGCTGCGCGCAAGGTTAAAATAACACGAAACGACAAAATGGTTGAAAATTACGTTTAAAGTCTAGAAACACTGAATTTTGAAAATTGGGTCAAATTATTTAACTTATCAATTTAAAATTGTCAAAAATTTTTAAATAATTGTTAATCACTAAAAACTGTGAAAAAAATCAGGTCAATGTACCTTAAATTAGCTTAATTCTAGAAAAGTGTTTAAAATAAACTCATGAAAACAATAAAATACATAAGAAATTCAACGCATGTAAAAGGATAGGAAAATGACAATTTCATCTGAGTGTATTTCATTTTAATCAAGCAGCGTTTCCAAACCCAAAATTGGATTCAAATGAAATAAAAAGCATTCGATAACTAAGATTGTACATTTTAAATTATCAAAAAACCTCAAAATGCAATTTTTACCCCTATTTCCTGTTTTCACCTTGCAAGCTTTACCGAAAGGATCTTGAGCGAACGTTTTACTCACGCCAGACATGGGATGGGTCCTGGGAAGTGGCAAGGTGCAAAAGAAGACATATTATACAGCATCGAGTTGAAGACGAAGACGATCTTTCTAAGATGGCGGCCATCTTGAGACTCTTTATATGGTTGCGATATCAGTCGGCATTGTAATTTATCTGATATGACTGGCTTATTATATCCTGATCATTATCTTCGAACGAGACATTTTACACTATGGGTCGCCTCAATATTCCAATGGTTCAAACCAAGAAAGTTCGTTAACGTCGCGTGAGTGGAGGTTATAAGTGACATTTTTGGGCGATTTTTTTTTATATTTGTATCTTTAAACCTTATCTTAAAGTACATATCATAAGATTTTTAAAGTTTACTTCGAACGCGAGGACTGTTAAAAAAAATCAATTTTCAATAATTTGCTAATATATCGCGATTTTCCAAATAATCAAAATTATATCAGAACCAAACTTTCACATCATTGGCATGTGATGGGGCTGGGGGGCTTGGTGGGGGAGGCATACCCCACACCTTCGAAATGAAAATTTTGAAATTGGCAATTTGGAAATCATTTTATTTTGATGCAATATGATCACATTTTGTATCTTAATTGTCAAATAGTTATCCAAATTTTTGGTATCCATTGTTGGAAAAAAAATTTGTTTTAATGATGCTCGCGAGATTTCAACTAAAAGCAAAATTGTGCGGTGAGTAAAGGTGCTGGGCAGTCGGCAGGGGGTGAAAACTGTTTAAATCATTAACCTATCTGGGGAGCCATAACTAATGATTGTTCCCCATATAAATTATTTATCAGTAGGTGTTGTCCGAAATTCTGCTGCAGTGATTCACCTTGCTTTCATGCCCTGCGTGGCTCTTCTATATTGGAAACGGGAATTTTGTTACAGGAAACTCGCCACCCATATCATACTTAGAGACAGCCCGTAATCCATTTCATACTTTTACCTTTTTAATGTTCACCACCTAATTTCCTTCAATCTTCAGGCCCTGCACTCTATCGGGGCAAATTTATAGTTTCAGCTTGGTGGTTATTCAAAACCAATTCAAAACCAATTTAAGTGGACGTACAAGCTTCTAGCCCTGCGCGGCAACCTTGAACAATATTATTTTAAGCACTATTTTAATTCATGATCCATCATTAATTTGTCATGCACCAAACATTATTAGTTATTTTACTACATGTATAGTATAAATGTTGCAGTCCTCTCCAAATCGATAAGGACCCCTTTCCGTTGATACACTTTCAAACCGACCATCCTCTACAAACGACTGGAGGGCGGAGTCTAACTTGCCGTCTTTAAAATCCTCTGCTCCAAGTAGATACTTATCAGGCACATTGAATATTATTACCCCACCTAAAATGACAATGATAACAAACGTGAAATGAATAAAGGGGTATTTCTTGATTGTACCACCAAAAAAGCCCCGTAAGCTTTTACCAAAATAATTTTCATTGCATTCGGATTAATTTGCAACTTTCACCTTTTGTATTGCATATCAATATAAGGGGCTGTGCAATAATTATGAGCCCTAGGGAGAGCAAATTGGGGGTTTTTGGCGAGCCGAAAGGGGGGGGCGATTTATGGCACATTCATGGGGCGCCTTTTAATTGAAACGCTCTAAAACGGCTTAGGAAAACAGTGCGGAAACGCTTTAACATGCAAATTTTCCTGCTCGTTGCGCTCGCAACATATATCTAGACCATTTAAGGTTTGCAAATTGGGATCCCAAAAATTTGGCATGTGCAAGGGGGGCAAAGATATTTTGGCGGGCCGACTGAGAGGGGGGGGGCAAGCGATTTTTGGCGGGCTGTTTGGGAATTCCCCCTCCCCCGGAAGGGGGCTCATAATTAATTATTGCACAGCCCCTAACGTGATTACCAAATCGCCACTTGCACAAAGATATTTGGCTATTTCAGACCATTACGTGAATTACAGCACTACATAGGCCACTGTGTTCGGGTTGTTGGCAATACGATGGAAAAAGTACAACATATTTTTATCAAATGACTGAATCTGCAAGAAAAAGTTAATGCACACAGACACTACATGGTGTCCTACGTTTCTGATGAATACGAAATTTCTTCTTTTATGGAGTAATGCTTACGAAGTGTCCCTTTAGATTTAGTGTTCAAGTTTGATAGGTGATGAAGTTATTAGTTTAAACCTGTACCATGGCTGTCGGCAATTGGTTTAGTGTGTGTGTTTTTCATGATTATCGATTTTGTTGTTAGACAAGTGATACGCTGTCTTCCCAGCAAACGCAAAACGTTTTACAGAAAACGTTTAAATGTCGGATTATATAAAGGGTATAAACGTTTTAATAACATTTAAAAAACGTTTTTGAAAACTTAATGACAAACATTCTAAACAGAATGTTATTTAAGTGTTGACAAAATATTTTGCAAAAAAGTTTGCCCAAAATATTTTACAATAACATTTTCATGACCTTTAGGCCTATATAACCCGAAATTTAAATGTTATTAAAACGTTTTGCATAAACGTTTTAAGAACATTTTTGTGTTTGCTTTATTGGTATTCTCACGAGAAACAGAAAGATTTACACAGTTATCAACCGAAGAAAGAACATGACATACAAATCAGTCATCAACTAAATTGATGTAAAGTGCGCTGGCTCTTATTAAAGTGGTTCATTGTTATGCAAATGAGACGGTTTACGATCCGTTGCTTTCACACTGAAACTTCGGGGCTTGCCTTTTGTTATTTTCATATTTCACGTGCTCAAGGACATTTCTTTACACATGAATGAGCATCAAAAGAATCTTCCGCACGACTTTATGGTGCGAAGAAAATATCACATTAGTTTACTCAAATATTGTAATGAAGGAAAATGCTGGATGCAGAGGCGTAGCCAGCTTTCTTGATCGGAAGGCACAAAATAAAAAATTCGGGTGCAAAGATTATGGGTGGTGGCAGAGGTTCTATACTAGACAAAGATGTGGTAGTGAAAAAATACAACCTACCTGGTTTTAGAATTCGAATCATTTCAGGCAAATGTTCAACTCCAAGATGTCCGGGAGCAAATGAAGCCGAAAAGAACAGGGCGTCATACGTATCTACAAAAACAATGACGAAAAGCGAAAATATTAAGGCTGGTCGGAGGGCAGTTGCACATAATGGTGTTTGCACTTAAATATTGAGACAAATAAATCTGCCACACAACAGCTAGGAATGGTATGGGTCATATAAAGGAGATCACAAGATTTTGGTCTGGCTGGAAAAGGTCAAATGTCGCATAAAGTGGCATGTACAGTACATGGAATATTCTGGGAAATCTTCGTCGGGGAGCCACAATTTGTTTGAGAATGGGAGGGGGCAGGGGAGCTAATTCCAAATATTGTATGTGTTGCTTTTATTAAAGGTGTCGAAAGTTCTCAAAAAGTCGAAAGGCCTGAAAAGGGGGTAACATTTCAAAGTTGGTCAATTCACTAGGATCCACAACATGTTCATCTATCAGGGCACAGTTCTTTAACCCCAATACATTTGAACATTCATTGAATGACCTTGGATAATGTGGATACAAAAATTCATACTCTGCAACTTGAGGTCAAATTTTGCACTATGAGTATACCGTATTGAGGTTATCATGGTTATTAAACTATGCCATTGGGATGAGGCCATTTTGCTGTTAAAAAGCATACCAAAGTATTCCTCTTGTCTCATGTCTCAAAAACGTATAAAGTTTTCCAAATATCCGGTTTGATATAACAATAAATAAATGAAGAAAAGGCAAACTGGCATCATAATAAAGGAGAGAGAAAATCAGAACAGCGCGCACTCACGATAACATGTTCTCAGCAGCTCATGACGGATCTGCCGGCGAATTAACAAATAATGATTAAATAAAGATAGGATAAAGGTAAGGGTTAGGGTTAGGGTTAGGGTTAGAGTTAGGGTTAGGGTTAACCCTAACCTAACGAGTTTTCGGACTGACGGGGGTTCGGATTGAGGGCGTTTCGGACTGACTGGGTGATGTTTCGTAACACATCAAAATAGATCATGATCAACAGGCCTTTATAATGGATTTGACCTATCATGTCTTTGAATTGTTATATCAAAACGAATATTAAGGACGGTATACCCTAGATAGGTCAAACTATACATTTTCGGAATCCATATGAAATATGGAATACATGGGTACGGGTATGGTTTTTGAGACAATTTTAAATTTGGAAATTTGAAGCTGTAAAGTTTGATTATCTTTACCAGCCAAATTACCTTACATTTGATGTCAATTATCTCTATAATTATCTCTGTGCCCCCCCTCCTCCTTGGTACCAAAGCCCTATATTTTTGGTTTTTCAATTTCAAGAACAAGAACCTATAATATTTAACGTTTATACGTATTTATATGATGTTAGGACAATCCATACCGTCTTGAATATCAACTTGCTTATCGGACTGGAAACCGGCACAATAGAGCTGTTTGTAGATATTCTTGAGTTTGGCAATGTCCAGCATTCCCTGGGATGGTTCCAAAGCGTCTATGTTTGTAAAACCCTCCAGATGTACCTATATAATAAAAAATATTCAAAAGTACCGAGTAATCACACATTTCCATTTCGCATGCCGATGGTGCATATATTTGTTTGATGTGATCGTTTATTAAATTTTCTAACAAAACATTATAATATAATGTTCAATTCTAGACCTTACTTTCTAGACAATACTAACAACTATCACACTAATATATACATATATTTAAAGCTATTTTTAACATAGATTTTCGTTTCTTTATCAAATTATTCGTCTCTTTCTGCTTTTTGTTGAAGTATAAACTGCATTATTTGTGTTCAAATTGAGGGCGCTATTTACATTATATTGTAAATTTAATTTCGCCAAATTGAAAGAATGGAGTAGGGAAAGTTAAACACATGGCTACCAGTGGACTAACCCCCTACTGTAGCTTTTCTGCTTGCAGACATGTGGCCTATAGGTTATGAAACGCCGCCCAATGGGCCGAAAGGCTTGGGAAGGATTTGACTTTGACTTTTGACAAATAATATAATCTATTCCTTGAATTTTATGATAAAAAGTTTTTTGAAAATTTCCTTGCTATTTGTTACTCTTCTTCTGGTGTTTTACTGCCACTATACTAGAGTCTACACCTTGTAAAGATGAAAACACGATAAACAAGATAAATAGCGCCATCAGTGTTCACTTTTTCTTATAAATGCCATCATGCCATCAAACAACCGTGATGCGAGGGTAGGCCAAACTGAAGACGACTTTAAGTTTAGACTACAAAAAAAAAAAATCGATTTTATTATCTAAATCGATATATTATTGAAAAATAACACTTTGATGGTTTACAAAAGTTGATTCTACAAATCATATACTTTGAAAACTTGCTTGATTTATTGTTGTTAATGAATTTTACAAAAGTGTTGTTGTTTCAGTCTTCCTTACAACATAACTCAAAAAGTATACCTGTGATATTGTTCTTCAACACACTCACTATGAAATTATCAATGCAATTTTTGCCAAAGCTCACTACCCTTTGCAAGATGCTCTAAACTACCAAATCGCAACAGCTTAAAATAGTTCAGTGCTAACTTAAAGTGCCTTCCGAAGCAAAGCAAGTAGAGTAAAGTGTCTTGCTCGAGGACACAAAGAGCCAGCCGAGCTCAAGCGGACCTACTCAGATTTCGGACCCGTGACCTAGGATTCAAAGTGCTCGGCCGTGCTCCTCTATTTATTGTCAAGGCCTCCCTATTGTCAACGTTTTTACACTCTGAACATAGGCCTAATTATGTTGCATTATTTTGTGGCAACTTTTAAAATTGACAACATCAACATGTTATTAAAGCTTTTATAACTTTATCGTAAACCTTTGTGCGCCCATTATGTTACGAAAACGTCATGGTGAAAACGTTTTCGTGTTTTGCTAGGCAGTGGCCTTACTGGACAACACTTTTGAAATGGGCAAAATCGTCTGTCCCGGCGTCTGCCACGCTACCAAGATGACTTTACTAGAAATGCGCGGTAAAATTTTCCATTCTTATGCTCAAATGGGGTAAAATGAATATTATAATTATTGTGACCTAAAAATGACCTTAAAGAAGATGCACATTACAAAATTGGTCGATTTTGTGCTATTATTTCGATCCTGGACCCTGGATCGGTACGCCACTGCTGCAGTAGCAGCTAGTAGCACCTATTTGTTGAAATTTGCCAAGACTTTGTATACAATACTTCCACAATATTGCTTACATATTCTGCTCCAGCTCCCGTTCCAGCAGCACATTCAAGAAGTCGAGCACTTTTGTCGGAAACAGCTCTAGAAACGGCTCTTGCAAGGTGTTCTCTACCCATATTAGATCGAACCAATCCTCGAGTCTGTAAGAAAAACATAAAGAGTCATGAAGAGAGAGCGTTGCCTATAATATTAGTTTAGAACATGAGGTTCCGATTTCTGAAAAAAATGCTGCAATAACAAGCAATCCGCCGTATAAGTAGCGATGCACGTGCACAGCGTCACCACCATGTCAATAATAACATTTTTACAGACGGAATCACATGGAAATGTAAACGCACCATCAAGCGCTAGATTACAAATAAACTGAATTAATCAAATAAAATTCACCTCTAGAGATATCTTCCCCATTCCGTTGATAAAAAAGAGTTATAATCCTATTGACCAGGATAATTGAAGCTTGCGTCTATATAATTGATAGCCACAGAGCACACACAATTAAATTCATACAATACATACAACAGCTTATGATTTGCAAAGACCGCCACTTGACAATAATTTTATTCATAGCATGTTGCAACGTTAAAGTATTTCTGGTATTTATTCTAAGCTATAGGCCTAATGAAAATGTATGTTGATGGTGATGCATTTTCCATTGATATATCAATGTGTGATTATAATCCCAAATCATAGAAAATATCCTTTTATTTTTGGTTAAAACCATTGTTTGACTTGCAGTTGAATACAGACTTGACATTTAGTATGGAATATTTGTTCGCAAAATTCCACGACTGGTCTGGAAAGGGTCTGCATAAACCGCACGGGCTAAATATCAATTAGAGTGTGTCGGGAGATGGTGTAAATAATTGTTTGATAGAAAATGTGCTTTCCATTATTTACATCATGATGCTCATAATGAAGTTAATTTACCTAAATTGGTGGGTTTAGGGAGGTTGAATTTGAGCTTTGTGGGGGACACAATTTCGGATGATATTCCCTAAACTTCGTCAGCAATTGGCATTCGTCACAGCTGAAGTACACTTTCAATATACCATTCCTAATATTTTTTGAAAATGGGAGGAGCTTAAACATATGGCTCTTAAAAGGGATACGTACTCATTAAGTTTGAAGGCCACCCTGGGGTCAGGTGTTATAAACAAATAAAAAACATCTGCGCGGATTCCCCTGGGGGCCATTCAAACTTTCTGAGTGAGTGTGTACCAGCTTTAAGAGTCATATTTTTAAAAGCTCCTCCAGCTTTCAAAACTGGTAGATTACAAGTGCATTTCAGTTCTGACAAACACTTATTGATATTAAGGTTAAGTAAATATTACCTCCAACCTCAATCAATTTTAAAATGTCAGAATTATCTTGCTAAAATTCGGAAATTTTACCCCCACAAAACTCAAATTCAGTCTCCTTAAATCCGCCATATTAAGATAATTCACTATATTATCAGCGCCATAATGTAAACTCATGGAAAGCACAAACAATTATTTTACACCATCTCCCGACACACGCCAATTAATATTTAGCCCGTGCGGTTTATGCTAAAAAATGTTTTTTGTCGAAACCTCAAGTGTTTCCTTCATCCAATCAGAATTTTTTTTATATCAAACGAAAGCTAACACTTCCCCCTAAAAACACTTTTCGTGACTAGGTCAACAGATAACGCAATTCAATATTATAGCAAGGCGAATGTGCTAAATCTGTTGAAAACTACCTACCCAATTCTCTTTAAATTGAAAATCTTGTGCAAAAAGTTACTATTTTCGCCTGTTTTGTCATACGGTTGTAAATTCAATGAACTATGACTTTTAAAAAAGAGCGCTTACAAATTGATATGAACGGTTATCTGAGCTTTGGTCATTTGGAATGGTTACGTAACAGGCCAAAACCGCCCCAAGCAACTGACTGTATTCCGCTGTCTTTAGAATTTGTTAGCAGCAATACAATGCCCAAGGCATGCACATACCTTTAGGCGGCGCTCAATGAGCAATATTTCTAACAGCTCCCCCATTTTACCCCTGGGTAGAGAGAGGCAAGTGAGGTAAAGCGCCTTGCCCAAATGCACAACACGATGGAGCCACCGGGCTCGAACTCGCAACCCTCAGATTGCGAGGTAGAGCCTATACCGCTGCGCCACCTTGCACCACTGCAAGTTGTCAATATTAGTAAGCAAAAAACACAAACACCAACCTCTTCATATTCCTTGGCATTCCTGTCGTAGAATTCTATCAGTTCCTCAGCAGTACCTTCGGCTCCAATTTTGGCCATCCCTCCGCGCATCCGTTGATCAAGTTTCTCAACTTGTTCTTTCACTACATTGTCGTCACCCTCTTGTACGCCGTTCCAGTTCAAATCGGTTGATCTATTCTTTGACATCCTCGTTCCGATTCTCACCTGCGTGGATTGAAATGATGAAGTCGTTGAATATTATCCCAGAGTTCAATGCATATCTAGGACCCATTTTTTCATTTTTTTTTTAAATTTCGACCAACTTTGAGAAATTTGCACCAAAAATGGTCAAAAAACGCAGATTTTTCAAATAAATCATAAAAAAGCCCGATTTTGGCCCAAATTTAAAATATTTTTGGTGAAATTGGTCGAAATTCAAAAAAATTTTTATTTTTTATTTTCACCAGCTGCAGAATGAGGAAAATAAACTTGAAAATAAACAAATAAAGAAAAAAGAGGAAGTCAGCTAAATGTGATATTATGTTTTCATTAGTGCATAGGTGGACACCTGGAACAAAATTCATGGTTGTGAATTTCAAGCTTTTGATGACTGGAAAATTAGCATAATTATTAGATTTAGAAGACATTCCATACCAATAATTTTTACTTCGTTACCAAAATGTCCATGTGTGAATTTAAGGGGTTGTTTGGAATGACAGGTGAGTCAGGGGTCAAAAACAAAATTTTTACCTTTTTGACCTCAGCACATGTGTATGTATGATCTGCCATACAAAAATTAAAAAAACAATACCTCAAAGTATCATTTTTTAATGTTTTTTGTCATAATCACGCTTTTCTACAAATTTCATCTGTTTGTACCGTGGGCGTGTCTGTTGCCAGGTAGGCCTACATGACAGCATAGACACACGTTACAACCTTGAATAATAATACAGAATTGTGACGTTATATTCTTCTTAACCTATCTTAGAACTGCCTATTATTCCAATTGTTATACTGTTCTGGTTGGTTTATTGCATATACTGTATAGAAATTATGCAATATGACGTCGAGCATGACAGAGTCACCTTCATTCAAATAAAATTCAGGTACCCGTAAGGTACCACGGAGCAATTCGCACGATAATACAATAAAACAGATGAAAGGTATAAATGGTTGTGGAATCGAATTGCAGACCTGTCCCTCTGTCACCTTAGAACTGCATCTCGTAGGCAATGGTAGGTAATAAACCAAGCGGAACGGTATAACAATGGAAATAACAGCATGTCTTGGTCTCAATTCAAGATGTGCAATTTGGACACACCTACTCGTTGGCTGATTTATACTTCAACAGTTCCTCAAAGCTATATCAGAAAAGCCACTATCTCATTGTTCATTGGCCCGCAGTATGCGCTCGCCCCGGGGCACTCAACTTTAGAATTGATGGGTACATGTGCCTACAAGCGTCGCGAAGTAGGCGCATATCAGTACAAAACGTTGGGGTTTTTTTTATTTAAAAAAAAGGGTCATTATGTACAAACAAAATGAAAAAGGGGTCATTGGGTATAATATTTTGAAAACTGAAGGTGCCTGGTCATCGGGTATAGTCGGCTTCAAAAGAGGGGCATATATTGACAGGCACATACCGTCACCTCTAAAGTTGATGCCCCCCTGGGTGCTCGCATTATATTTTGTTCATGGCTCGGCTTTTAAAACTCCCACACATCACAATAAGGCTATTGAAAAGTGTATAGAATAGCTAATGATAGCCAGGTCCCTGCGATTAGTCGCGGACCCGAGCGACAATATAGTAAACACATCGAGTTTATAACACAAGTGACAGTAGTCGTGAATTATGGAGGTTTCATTGAACTTCTACCAGCAAAATATGGAATAATACTAACACAAGACACCAATCGAGATGATGATACCAGCCATAATGGAAGGCTTGTATTTGACCTTCTTATGAATCCAATTTCGTGGCGAGAAGTTAAAAAGGTAATGTATATTTCAAGAAATTTGGGTTCAAAAATTCCGTATCAGCTCGTATCATCAATTCCGTAAATATGGCGTATAGAGGCACAACTTGACAATAAACTGAACTATTTAAACGTAAAGGACGCACTGGATACACATAAATTTGTGTTTCCTTGCTGGCGGAATAGTTGCAAAACTCTTTTTGTCAAAAAAGTTGGACAATTTATGAATTATGATTGGCAAAATAGCGAAAGGAAATAGACTTTTCCAACCATGTAAAACTACACTGGGTTGTTGACATGGTCGACATACATTAAGGCATATGCATGTTCCTAAAGTAGGAGGTAAGTACTGTAATTAATTGTTTAAAGTGCTCAACATACCAGCAAAAAGTCATAGGGTCATCAGAGTACAGGGACTTTGTGAAATACTGGGTACAAAAAAAAAAAGTGCGTGAGGCGATATGCAACATCAAATATAAAAGCCGATTTACATAATTTCCCATGACCTTACAGAAGTGATCGTGCTCAAATATAAAACTATAGAGTTTGGTCCTTGATATGCACCATCAATTGTGTACTTGGGATCAATATTGCTAGGCAAACAATCACAGCAAACATGCCAAAATCCTCCCATTTCTCCTCCATTTACACACATATAAACCCATCCCTTAAAGGCCCATTCAGTGATTTGCTCATCCGGACGATCATAAAAATCATCAAAATTCAGATTTGGTACCTTTGTCATTGTCATAAATGTGTTAACATAGCCTGCTAATGCTAGTGGTTCAGCCGAAAGCCATGTATTTAAGACAAAAAATGAGGAATTTACATGAAGCTGTAATTTATATACTGACAGTATATAAATTAGCTACACTAGTGCGCCTGTAGCTGTAATGGCCTTGTAGCTATTAGGGCACCAGCTGCATGATAGAGATATTGCTTGACTCCTGATGACCCTTTTTGACTTTATGACATGTTCCTGACATATCAATGATTCTTTTACCATGTTTAAACCCAATGGACAACCTTTGACCTCGAATGACCTCGGTTTAATTTTGTTCATACTCCCGTGATATGGAAAGTTCTTCTATCCAGATAAAGGGAAATTTGAAACTTTGACCCCCAGATGACCTTTGACCTCGGATGACCTCGATATAATTTTTGTCATGCATGTAGTCTACTGTAGTATACCATTTAAATTTATCATCCTCTAATTCCACCATGGAAAATCCACCAATCCTGTTCTGATCCAACAGCTACCGGTATCTATCCACGCGAGTCACTGGGGATGTGGAGACTGTGTTGTGTTTTATGCATGGAATGATGTGAATTGTTTTAAAAAGGAATGCAAAGTAGTCTACTGCGCATGATGCGTCTGTCGTCATTCATAGATTGATAGATAGACAGACTCGCGGTATCTAAGATGGCTGGATTGGTCAAGAAGATCCAGACACAGATTGAATACATGTTTTTAATTTTACAGCAGAATGTGAATTATTTATTTATCGTTTAATCTATCTTAAGTGAAAAACGAGAATCGTTACACCTGTAGCATGATAAAACAGTAAAAACAATTTTGTATTGTTGTGTAATCGATGCCTTCTTCGATTTCACGAAGGAACTCTTGATAAACTTGATGCTATCATTGAATACATGTACAGCCTTCTCCCCTAGTAAAAGTGGCACAATTATTGTGATTTTACCCTTTCGTTGTTAACTAAACATATCTCGAGATTAAAACAAGCAAATTGAACAGAACAAATGGCATTCAAGAGCTAAGACTGTGCCCTTGACGATGATGTAAGCATCATGTCACAACAGTATTTCATAATTGCCAAAGAGGGCGCTTTTTACTTGCACATTTTATTTTTGAGACAGGCTGTAGTTTTGTAACATGTCCTAAATTTTTAGCTAATTTAGATACTTGTAAATATTCGCACTTTGGTGTTTTAGCAAGTAGGGCACGGCATGGCCTGCAAAATTCCCTGCAAAAACAGCGGCCATATCTGTCCATAACTTGGTCAGTGCAGCGAGCCAGGGGATTTCAAATGGGTGATTATTGATTGGCAAGTGCCATATTTGGGCATAAGTGCAGTGCACCATTTAATGTGGAGGATAGACTAGACTTTATCGATTGATTTTGCTGGAATAGTTTCCTATTAACCAGGTTTAAGTACTGCAAAGGTCGAATCATGTTTGCTGTGCAGTATAATTGCACTATGGGTACCGATATATCATGTCATGTTCTAGGTATGTTTCGGAGAGCAAGTCTAATAATTTTTTGCCTTGTGTATTTGCCCTTAATTTATAATGACTAAAATATCGCTCATTTTGGAAATCAAAGACAAATTAACAAAACCTTACCTGCTTTACGACACACCAAAACTTAGCAATTATATTATCGTTCCTTTTTTCTCCTTAGGTTTCCAATGTCATACACCATGTACACCGCCGCAGAATATGTACGTTTACACCACAAAGGTTTTTTCACTCCAAAGAATTATCGAAATCCAGTACAAACTCAGTCTTTGTCAAAGACTACTCGCGATTTAGAGGGACACGCGCCGCTAGTCACAAACCGCGATGCCCACGAATAGCGAACGGAGCGGTTTTCAAAAGTGTGTGGTTCCCAGTAGTTTATCTCCATATGGGTAATATAGGTACACAGTCTGTAGCACAGACTATAGTACAAACTATGACAAAAGGCAAAGTTCAAATGATGATCATTACCATTTCTTTACTGGGTTTATTTTTTCTGTAACACAGAACGCTATTTGGGACTAGATATGATGCAAAAGAAATCATCGTCTATATAATATTGTATTTATTTTGAACCGATTTTAAATTTGGATTATGATGTACACCCAAAGATGTACACATTATTATTTAAAGGTCAGGTCTATTGCAAAAACAAGTTTATCTCTATTCGAAGAGAATAATTATTACATTACAAGTTGACACTCGTGTTCTTCCCCCGTTTGAAGCGTAGGCCTACGTGTTCGTCCCCCGTTTGGCTGATGACGTAGGTAAATGAAGCGGACACCATATCCTGCTCGCATTTACTTGTGTGACAAGTTTGACATTGGCAACAATAAGTTGTACTCTTATTTACCATAACAATGGTGCATAACAATATGCAGACTATTGTTCTCATTTCGGAAACAAAGCCCACCCAGTATTGTTACTATGCGTTTGCTTTGTAATATTTCATCCAACCGATATCGCACAGGAAAATCAGATACATGAGATTGTGGACGTTTGCTAGTATACAAATATTAACTGTCTATGAGTGTGATGGTCGAAATATAATCACGAGGTGAAAGATGGATTGTTCCATTCCACGAGCCGGAACGGCGAGTGGAATGGAACAATACATCTTTCACCGAGTGATTATATTTCGACCATTACACGAATTTAAGACAGTTAATATTTGTTTTATATCACTCATGCATAAATTCTATTACTAAAATACTATTTAAGGTAGGAAATACATTTTTTCATCAACATAACACCATTCTTTGCCGTGATATACTTCACATTTTGGGGTCTACCCCATAACTAAATCGGCGAGTCCAAGAGTCAGCGCACGGCTTAGCGCAGGCGTACTACGGCAGAGCACTATGATAGTAAAGACTATCACACGGAGAGGGTGATGGTAAAAATGGCAAATGGTAATCAACCAATGAACTGTCTAGAATTTATGTATGAGTGATATAATCTCAGATGATCACGATGAAATGCTAAGCTCAAATTATTTTGATTTTTGATTTAAACTTTTGATCCAAACACAAGGAAATAATTCCTACCTCGGAATTTTCAGATGGTACTCCATCTTTCATCAGCGAGTGTGTGACTGTATCAGGTCGTGAGTTTCTTGACCTTTGACCTGATAACAGACTCGTAGACTCCTGAAAGCTTGAACCGGCCCCCGTCTTTGTTGAGAGATGGTTGGTTGGCTTTGATGTGAACTGCTTCTTTGACTCCACGTTGGAACCACCTGCTGTCTCTGTCAAGTATGCGGACTTTATCCAAGTCCACAAAATGTCCCGGAGACTCGATGTGAATGTGGTTCGAGACCTCTGATACTGTACTACTGGGTCTCCTGTGTTCATTGAAACGTGTTTTTAGAGAGCGTTCAGTTTCGCCAATATAGGCTTCTTTGCACTGTCCGGTACCGGTAACAGTTTTGCCCTGGCAAGGGATGTAATATACCGGACCTGTAATGTCCTTCTTATCTGTCTTGTCCTTGGGTGACACGAGGATTTGTCTAAGTGTGCGAGTCGGTTTGAAGAAAACGCTAACACCGTAGTTGCTAAAAGTCCTTCTAATGGCTTCAGAAGTGCCTTTGATGTAGGGGAGAACTACGTGACCTTTATTTGGGCGTTTATCGCCCACGTCGCTCGTTTTGTGAGTTTTTGGTTCTGTAGCTTTATCGAGAGCCCATTTGGGGTATCCGCATTTCACTAAAGCATTGTTCACATGTGCTTTCTCGTCTTCGCGATCCTGGAGGTTAGTGACCACGGTGTCGGCCCTATGGTACAAAGTTCGGATGACTCCAAGTTTGTGATCAATGGGGTGATTAGACGAGAAATTGAGATATTGATCGGTGTGTGTGCTTTTGCGGTAAATGGTGACTTTGATGGATCTGTCAGGTTGGATTACGGTGAGAGTGTCTAGAAAAGCAAGCGAGTCGTTTTCCTCTCCTTCGGTGGTGAATTTGATGTCCTTGTCCAGCGAATTTAGATGGTCGGTAAATTCTTGCGAGTGACACTTCTTAAGTTTGCAGTGGGTGTCATCTACATAGCGAAACCACCACAGAGGGGGGTGGGGTGCTGTCGCAATAGCTCTCTGTTCAAGGTCTTCCATGTAAATGTCGCACAGTATCGGAGAAAGCGGAAGGCCCATGGCCGCACCGTGTAGCTGTTCATAATAGTCTCCATTGTAAATAAAATACTGTTTCAGACAGGTTTCACAGAGTCTAACTATCTGGTCAGGTGTTAATTCAGTTCTATCACCGAGGGCACTATCCTGTTCTAGGCGAGAACGTACAATCCGAAGTGCTTTGTCCACAGGGACAGATGTAAATAAGGCACTGACGTCATACGATCTCAACTCCTCATCCTCCTCTACTCTTTGATCTTGGATAAGTTCAACAAATTGCTGCGAGTTGGAAATATGATGTTTGGTTTTTCCGACAAGAGGTGACAAAATGTCCGCGACTAATTTGGAACAGTTATAAGTGATGGAGCCAATGCAGCTGACAATTGGGCGCAATGGAGTGTTCAATTTGTGCACCTTGGGAGTCTAGGAGTCTACGAGTCTGTTATCAGGTCAAAGGTCAAGAAAATCACGACCTGATACAGTCACTCACTCGCTGATGAAAGATGGAGTACCATCTGAAAATTCCGAGGTAGGAATTATTTCCTTGTGTTTGGATCAAAAGTTTAAATCAAAAATCATGATTTATACCAACACAGATGAACTTTCATGAACGTCAAATTATTTGTTTATTTTTTAGGCCTAATATTTCTCATGATATTGATATACATGTGAATTGTAATATCACAATTTACTAATATATAAAAAAAGAAGCGGCTGATTTTATCCATATGTTTAAAAACCATTAAATTTGTAATACTTAATTTAGAGGGTTTTTTTCTGTGTACAAAAAAACAACAGTATACGTTCTGTCCATTGAGAGCGTTTATAGTCCCTTTTCTCAAAGCGGGCACATCTCATTTCATGACATCACCTTTTTTCTAGGCCAAATCTGTCTCTTTCTAAGGAAACTCACCGCTTAAAGGCCGCTACAAATATCTGGAAAACACATTAAGTTGGGAGCTGTACAAAGTTTGGTGGTATAGAGGTGAACATTGACTTGATTATATTTTAAGCCTACTTAATTGGGTTGTCCTTGAAAGTTTGCCTGGTCAACTGGACCCCCCTTTAAGTTGGTTTTTGCGGAATATCAATTTTAAACGTCTTATTTTCTCAAAAAAGGAGTCATTATAATATTAGCTTGCCAATGATATGATGTTGTTTTTGCAATAGACCTGCCCTTTAAGGCCAAAAGAGAAAACAAGTTTGTTTCCAGTATAGCAGGTCTGAAAAGTGCAATGCGGTGTTTAATATTTTGCTTTTGAATACAAATAAAACCCTAACAGTACTTGCACGTGGTTTTTTTTTTTCCATGCAACTGCACTATGTGCATGTCTACTCAGGGCCGGATTTACCATTGGACCAGATGGGCCCGGGCCCAGGCCCCCAAAAATTTTGCGCGCTTCTCACGCACTGGCCTTTACATATCAAAATTCACCTTCATTTTGGGCTAAAATTGTCTTACATTGAAAGCTTCACCCGCAAATTTCCTAGTTCTTTTACTATTTGTAAACCAACACTTGGTAACTTAAGTGCAATAACGTTCCTCACGGTGAGTTTGGGGCCTCCGAATTTTGGCCTGGCTCAGGGCCCCCCAAAAGGTAAATACCGGCCCTGTATCTATTTAGGGGAGGGGGTGAGGGCGGCTTATATTTTGGTCCCGAGGTGGGATGGTCTTAGAGGTGATACGCACCTGTTCATCCCATTCTTTGCACTGGTATCAATTTGTTGTTTTTTATCCCTATTTTAGACAATCGAGTACTTGACAGAGAACAAATATAACTAGTGGCAAATGATGGCCATAGACCACAAACCTAGGTGGGGCGTGTTGGTGTTGTGGAGGTATCTGACCCCTGCAAAATGTTCCAAAAATGTTCCCCTGGTCATGACGTTTGTTGTCACCGAGTTTGAGTCCCTTTCTCCTTACGGTTGTCCAGAAAATGCAATTTTAAAATTTGACCCCAGATGACCTTTGACCTGACCCCTGCAAAATGTTCAAAAATGTTTCCGTGGTCATCAAGTTTGTTGTCACCGAGTTTGAGTCCCGTACCCCTTACAGATGTCCAGAAAAGACATTTTAAGATTTGACCTCTATATGACCTTTGACCTGACCCCTGCAAAATGTTCCCCTGGTCATGAGATTTGTTGTCACTGAATTTGAGCCCCATACCCCTTACAGGTATCCAAAAAGTGAATTCTAAGATTTAACCCCAGATAACCTTTGACCGACCCCTGCAAAGTGTTCCAAAATGTTCCCCTGATCATTAAGTTTGTTGTCACCAAGTTTGAGCCCCGTACTCCTTACAGATGTACAGGAAATATACCCCCATACCCCTTAGAGATATCCAGATAATACAATTTTACCCCCTTAATGACCTTTGACCCCTAATTCTGTATGCAAGTTATAGGTGTGTGGTATAGCCGATGCATATATATGCAAATGACATCATTGTACTATATATAATATGTGACAGAAGAAGCATTTTGAAGGTATTTGGTTAAATACCGGAAATGCCCTCTTAATGACCTTTGACCTCAATTCTGTTTAGACCCTATGGCCACTGGATATAGCCGATACATATGTGCAAGCACAGACCATAGAACTTTCTAGGGTCTGTGGTGCAAGTGACATAATTGTAGGGTGTAACATGTAGGAGGAGAAGCAATTTGAAGTTATTGTCAGAAAGAAGAAGAAAGAAGAAAGATCGGATAGCAAAACAGTGCCTAGCTCGGGGGGTTGTAAACCCCCCCAGCTAGGTAAGAAAGATCGGATAGTAAAACAGTACCTAGCTGGGGGGGTTGTAAATACCCCAGCTAGGTAATCAACATGATCAATGCTCATCATCTGCACATTATAATATCCACAACAGCAGTGAACTTCTGAATGGTGAAATCGGAGTAAGTAGCTGACATCATCTGCTTGGAGGTCAGTGAAATTAGAGTTGTGACTCGGTTGCAGCAAGGGGTGGTTTTATTACCCAATTGGAAATCAACTTCCAGCTGCAAGTCTGATTCTACTTTTGATCTCTGTTCTGACCATGCTCACTATATAGTATACTTCCATGATTATATGTGCAAGTGACATAGCATTTTGAATTTGTTACAGAGTATGAGTTTTTTTGTACCCAAATTTGTTTATTAGGTTATTTGTTTATAAGGTTATTCAATGAATATACAAATATATTGGGGTTCAAGAACTGTGCCCTGATAGATGAGTCCGATTGCCAGCGGAAGAAACGACTGAATCCAATACCTAGGTGGGTGTAAACCCACCTAGGTAATTATTGAGAATGCTGTTCAGAAAAGTTTTATGGAGAAGATATCAGGATGTGTGGAACACACAGAGGCACTCGCGGAAATGCTCCAAGATGCCATAATTAAGCAACGGCAATACAAGCCAATTGTTACAACCTGGCTGGATTTGCAAAATGCATATGGCATTAATTGTTCCCACACAATCTTATACAGCAGGCTTCTCAACTAGTTTATTAAAAGTGCCAGCTGGAAAATTTGAATGATCATGAAGTGCCAACATGTCAAGGGAGGACTTCGCGAGGTAGTGCGTGTGCATAGCGGATAAGGTGGTGCTTTATCGGGGGTCCAAGGGGCAGCGCCCCGGAAGTTCCTGGCAGAGGTGGATTTAAGGAAAGGCCTGGTCAGCAAAGTAGCCTGGGGCCTTCCAGAAAGGCAGGGTTTCAAATGGTGATCGACGTAACGGTGAAACTCCGGCCTTTTTTAAAGAATGGGGTGAAACTCGCCAATTTTATTCTTTCAACACGTACAAACATCAGTGTTTGCATTTTTCTGAACGAACATAAACATTCTTTAGTAAAAAGTGCCAGTTACGGGGAAGGGGGGGGGGGGCACCTACCATGATTGGGGGCACCGGGTCTGTTGGGTGGGGGCACAAGCCGTTTTTCGGCAATTTTCCAATGGGATTTTCTAAATTTTGCAATCGAGTGGGGCCCATGCCCCCGTGCCCCTATGACGTTACGCCATTGAAAAGTACGAAAAGACAAACATGAAAGCGAGGACAAAATTTACCATTTACGCGAAGCTTTCATATTTTTATTACCAATCTAATCCTAATAAGGTCATATTGCGTTGAATGAAATCAAATATCAAGACATCAAAATAATTCAAGACCTAACAATTAAAATCAACTTGGAATTAACGCGGGATAATTTGCAGATACTTTTTCCGTTACGATATAAATATGGTGTCACTTATTTAAAGGAGTATTTCGTGATCCTAGCATCCTCTTTTTATGACATTTTTAGTTATTTTTCAGTACATATCCACGAAAAAGCATATTCCCAAAATTTCAGTTGATTCCGATTTTGCGTTTGCGAGTTATGCATGATTATGTGTATTACACTGCTCCATAGACAATACGTTGTAATTTCGTTCTGGTGCACCAGAATGAAATTCAAATTTCGCGATATCTTTGCTAAACGAATTAATCTGCAAGAAATATTTTGTACATAAACATTATGTAGCCAGAGTACTCTAGTGATATAAAAATCTCAACTTTTTTTGAGAAAAGTGGGGGGATGAGGCTGTGGATCACGAAATGCCCTTTTAAGTTACTTACAAGTTTCCTTTAACCTATAAACTTGAATAATGTGTCAAGTGTAAGCATAGACAGTAGTAATAAGGTCGTCATGCTTGATATTTTACACTATTCAAGAACTGCACGTAGATGAGTACAATACGATGACGTACGACGTATGTAGATGTTGACCGGTCATGTTAAATAGATATGAACTTGCGCGTGACACATACGCAAATTCTAGAATAAAGTGTGCAATGCCTATATGACTGAAATACATTCATGGTTTGCTTGCTTCCTATTATTAACCACTCATATTTACTTGTGATTATATCCATATGCACTGCAAAAACAAGTGTTAATAGATTAACACTATTTGAGCAACACTTTTTAAACATGTTAAACCGTTAATATATTAACATTTATGTTAAAATATTAACAATTGTGTGTTAAAATATAAACACAAATGTTAATATTTGAACACATTAACGGTTTAACGTGTTTAAAAAGTAACACTTAATATTAACACTTGTTTTTGGAAAGTGGTGTTAACGTGTTAAAGCATTTAAAAATGAACATCCTCATTTAATCATAGTGTTAATGTGTTAATAAAAGTGTAAAAGTGTTAATATTTTAACACATAATTGTTAATATTTTAACACAAATGTTAATATTTTAACACATTAACGGTTTAACATGTTTAAAAAGTGTTGCTCAAATAGTGTTAATCTATTAACACTTGTTTTTGCAGTGTGAAAAGTACATGTTATTGCCTTTTTTGGCATATACACACCAGCAATCTGATGCATCGTTTGTGTGTGCCCAGCATGAAGAAAAAAAACCCCGATATGACTAACTAAACAGCAAAGTTAATATAGTGTTATTTTTGGTTTGTGTTTTTTTTTCTCTTTTTTTGATTGAAGCAAGGGGGGCCTGTAGGCCAAGATAGCAAGGAGCAAGGGGCCTCAGCAACTGCTGACTTGCTGACAGCTTAAATCATCCATTGGCTCCTGGATTTCAAGTTTTTAAAGGCCCGGATTGGGTATTTTCACCCCTTTTTTGTTCAAGATTTATGTGAAATAATTATTAAAATGACCGTGCGCCATTTCGTGCGCCTCTTCGACTGACTCCAAGCGCCAAAGGTGACGCGCGCGCCGCCAGTTGAGAGGTCCTGTTATACAGTTTGCCTTGGAATAGTACCATGTATTAGAAAGATCATCTTCAATTATTACGATGAGCTTTTCATCAGAGTGAAAACTGATGATTGGAACACAGACTGGATTAAATGTTGTACTGGTGTATTCTAAGGATGCCCATTTATCTTGCATCTTATTCCTAACAGTATTCAATCTGTGTCTGGATCTTCTTGACCAATCCAGCCATCTTGAATACCGCATGAGTAGCTCAGACCTTACATCGTCAGCCAAGGCATATGCAGATGACCCTTGTAGCAAGAAGCCTAGAAAGTTGCCAGCAACTTATTAACATTGTCAACAGCTTCCTCAACTGGACAAGAACTGTGAAGCCCAAACCATCCAAATGCAGATCGATCTCATGTGATGAAGAAAGTAATTTCAAACACAGAACAAAAGTTGAATGGCCACAAGATCCAATATGTAGCCTAGAATCCTCAGCTACAAATAGACGGACAGATGATCACCTATATTCACAACCAGCCCATGAGATTCCTATGAAAGCTCATCTATGAAGATCTAAGGATGATGGCATGATGATTAATCAGAAACTGGAAACTACTGATAAAAAAAGTCAACTGAATGGAATCATGAAAGTGTGGACATGCAATCATAATATGATCATCCCCAATATGACATGGGAGTTCACTATATACAATCTCCCAAAAACCTACATCGAGAACCTGGAGGCAACCTGTACGAAGTACTTGAAGAGATGGGCCGGAATTAGCAGGTGCACCACCAATTTATTTATTTAATAGTGCATTGTACAGAAGTAAAGGAAAACATGGCCTACAGTTGAAAACATTCACCACCGCTGTCAAATGCATGCTGGTCATCAAATACCATCTGAACAAATACTCCAGAGATGGAAAGCCCCAAACACTATATGTGATTGATTGGAAAACAAGAAAACCAAGAAGAGGTGGAATGGAGTTAAAGAGCTAGAACAGAACACCCATGAGCCAGAAAGAGCACAGAAAATGCCTCACTAATCTGGTGAAAGAAGTGAATGAAGACGATATGATGGTTTACCTCTACGAATGTGCTAAACAAGGACAGTGGCTGAAATGAGACTCCGCCATGCAAACTGACTCCTCATGGAAGAAGCTCCTATATGTCTGGACATCAGGACCAACTTCCTTCACCTGCTAATCTGAAACTGTGGGGGAAACCAATCTTGGACTGTGCCAACTCTGTAACTACCGTAACTGTACTCTGCTCCGCATCCTGAAATGTTGCAGCTACTCGCTTGAAAATGGAAGGTGCAACTGGCGCCATGACCAAACAATAAGAACACTGGCATCAGGCCTGGTACCATATATTGCTGAGGCTAATAACCGAGCAAAACAACAGAGTTAAATACTCCAGACTTCATCCCTACCATTGCTTTCCGTACAGCATAAGTCTGGTCCTAAGTCCAGAGACCCCAAGTCACACTATACCGTGAAAATAGGCCTCGATGGTGACAGTGTTGATGTTTTACCAATGACTATTCCTCAACGACATTTTTCATAGCTATACACTAGTCCTGCCTGCTGCCTTACATCACCCGGGTGGACCGTTGCAACGGTGTGGCACGTCCCTTGCTAGTGTAGCTTAAGCCCTGTTATTCATAGGCTTAAGGTGGTATTGGATGCATTTTCTAGAAATTAGAAAATGCTTTGAGCATATTTTAAACAGATTAATTGAGTAGGGTAAAAAGTACACTGATCAATATGCCTTTTGTTTGAGCAAATCGGACATACGGTTTCCAAAATACATCAATTTATATTTTCTTTGTATCCTATTGTTTTTGTCAATAATCAATATAGTTAATGAGCTAAAAGGACAGGAAAGGCTCATTAATATGTAATTTTGCCAATATTTTGCTAAAATCAATGCATAAATGTTCAGGGTACTTTTATTTTGCATACTTTTGCGCTGAAACTTGGTCAAAGTGTTTCTAATATGTTCTAATGTATTATATAGTGAAGCCGCCCCCTAATATGCAATTAGGCAAATTAGGGGCGGCTTCACTATATAATACATTAGAACATATTAGAAACACTTTGACCAAGTTTCAGGCAAAATTATGCAAAATAAAAGTACCCTGAACATTTATGCATGGATTTTAGCAAAATATTGGCAAAAAATTATATGTAAATGAGCTTCTCCAGTCATTTTAGCTCATTAACTTGATTGCTTATTGATAAAAACAATAAGATACAAAGAAAATATAAATTGATATATTTTGAAAACCGTATGTCCGATTGACTCCAAACAAAAGGCATATTGATCAGTGTAATTTGCTCTACTCAATTAATCTGTTTAAAACATGTTTAGAGCACTTTTATAATGCCTCCATAACCACCTTAAGTACAAGCTGATTTTGTTTGTTTGTAAGTTAGACTGCAACAAAGTGATTTTTCCAATTTTGTCATCTTCCAAGAGAGAACTACACCAAGAGTGCCCATCTTAAGAAGGGTGAAATTAGACTCCGAAGATGACCGCGCTGGTGATCTACCAATGGACTACCCCTTGTAATATTTTCCGAATGCATTTTGCTATTTTATATCTGTTCTTATGATGTTGTGCAATCACCATGCAGTGTATAGAGTGTAATCAATCAATCAATCAATCAATCAATCAATCAATCAATCAATCAATCAATCAATTAATAAATAAACAAATCAATCAAACAATCAATCAAATAATTAATTAATTAATTAATTAATTAATTAATTAATTAATTAATTAATTAATTAACTAACTAATTAATTAATCAATATATTAAATCAATAAATCAATAAATAAATAAATAAATAAATAAATAAATACATAAATGAGAAGTAATTCATTGGTAGAGCACCAGCATAGTCACCGTCGGAGCCTTATTCCACCCTTATTAGACTATAAGCCATGCGTCTCTACGGCCCTTGGTTTTCCACTTTCGTTGTCCACCCTTGGGCAGAACATGAAAACACAACAAATCAACAGTAAAGATATGTCTGAATTGATATCCAAAAAGTTCCCACGTTTTACTTTACTCGTTTTGGAGTTATTTGGGGTTAAAAATGTGTTTTTCGCGATTTTTTTCCATTTTTGCCCAAAAATGTCAAATATTAAAATAGCTGTAACTTTCAAAAAAAATTGAGTAGAAATTTCATTTCTATTGTAGATGTTACATATCACATGGATGTCTAACACTGGTGAATAAAAATGTCACAGCACAACTCTAAAATATAAAAAAATTGGCAAAAACCATATTTTTGTGCTATTTTGGCAATTTTGAGCTAAAATTTAATTTTGCATGGGGAAAAAAATAAATATATATTTTATTGATTTCAAAAATATGTCATTATGTCAACCTAGTTATTCTGAACAAAAAAGTTAATGATGGTGAATGTCTGTGACCTATAGTTTTTGATCTATGGCCCTTTCAAATTCACATATGGACTAAAATAGCATGTTTTTGTTCAATATTTCCAATATTACCCCAAAAATGGTCCTTTATGGCCATTTTAACCAACTCGTTAGTTTTTGGAAAGTGGGAACTTCACTTAATAATATGAACATGTAATTGTACTTTAATGTTAAGCTATTTCAAGATCCACTAGTATGCCCACTACCGTGGTAGCAGCAATTTTATCTACTTTCAATGCAGTAAAATGATGACTAAAATGATTTTGCTGCATTGAAAGTAGTAAAATTTACGATATAATTGCTTCTGCCATGGAAACCGAGCTACCAGTGGATCTACAACTAGCTTAAAATGAGAGTACTATAATATATTCATAATATATGTGAAGTTCCCACTTTCCAAACACTGAAAATTTTGTTAAAATTACAAAAAGTACCATTTTCAGCCTAATATTGGAAAAATTGACAAAAACATGCTATTTTAGTCCATATGTGAATTTGAAAGGGCCATAGATCAAAAACTATAGGTCACAGACATTCACCATCATTAACTTTTTTGTTCAGAATAACTAGGTTGACAAAATGACATATTTTTTAAATCAAGAAAATATATATTTATTTTTTTACCCATGCAAAAATTACATTTTTAGGTCAAAAAATGGCCAAAATAGCACAAAAATATGTTTTTTGCCATTTTTTTTATATTTTAGAGTTGTGCTGTGACATTTTTATTCACCAGTGTTGGAAATCCATATGACATGTAACATCTACAATAGAAATGAAAATTTACTCAATTTATTTTAAAGTTACAGCTATTTTAATATTTGACATTTTTGGGCAAAAATGGAAAAAAATCACGAAAAACTCATTTTTAACCCCAAATAACTCCTAAATGAGTAAAGTAAAACGTGGGAACTTTTTAGATATTAATTCAGACATATATTTACTCTTGATTTGTTATGTTTTTATGTTCTGCCCATGACTGGACTACAGAAGTGAAAGATAAATGCCCATGTCTCATAGTCTATATATAGATGAGCACTCCATTATAATGCCTCTCTGAAGGTGTCTCGGGAAGTATTTCTTGAACTGCATATCTCCTTGTCTTGGGTAGGCATCAAACAATTCTCTGAGGTCTCTGGACTTAGGACCAGACTCTGGTGGGTGAAACCGGTTTTAAGGCGATATAATACCCTGATTTTCATCAGTACCCATCTTCTTTTTTGTTGTTGCAAATTGATGAAGTATATAAATATGTTCATCATCTCATGTCCTGAACTTATAAAATATCTCTACATACAAAGTGGTTTTAAACCATTTTAGCCCTATATAATTTTTTTGTTTACTGTATCCTGGTAACTGAGATGTGTGTTTCATAACAAACCATAATTTATTCTATTGAACATGTCCAAGTAGAATACATGAATAGAATACATTAAATCCTTTGTTATACTATCTATAGAAATGTACTCACTGATTATAACACTGAATAAATTAAATAGGCCTAATCTCTTCCACATAGACAATTTAATACTACACCATGTATGTATCTTCTATAATGTGTTGTTAGGAAAAGAGATTAAAAAAGGCTATAAGGTCATCAAAGGTCAGGTTATAGGTCAATTGGTTCAGGTCAAATTCAGGCATCAATATTGAATACATGTGATAGTCTGTGATATATCATACATGTCATACTGAGGCATCAATTTTGATATTTTGTCTGTTACTGGATATATAATGAAAATGTGTGAGGTGGATATACTAAAATACCTTGGGATGTAAATGGTGAGTACAATTTAGATTGCCTAGTTGAGATGGATTGGGTAAATATATATAATATAGTTACCAAAATCACAAAAATGAAGCTTACGGAAAACTACCTAATATGGTGGTATAGGTGACAAAAAATACAATCTTTTTCAACATTGCTGTAGTGTGGTTGTGGTAACCTGTTACCTATGGCTTAATTAAGTTTCAGTGACATAGTGTCGCAAGTTCAAAATACAAAATATAGCTCAACATTAAAAATAGAAGCATTTTAACCGGTTCGTTTTTTGATAGTTGTGGAGCACCAAGTCAGTCATGAAGTCATAAAAGAAATCTGGGACTACTTATTCCCATTTTACATATCAACATTATTTCCCTAATGTGTTAGCAACACATATCCAAAATTTTAACGAAATCCGTTGATAGTAAGCTTTCCAAAATGAAGTGAATTTAAAACATCAGTGATGTACCACTTTTTGGCTTATACCATTAGAAGCATGTACGCGTCATTGATACTGATGCCACCAATTGAACGAGAAGATTTGCCCCTTCATTTTGCATACCACTTTGTCCAATTTCTTTTTCTCATTTCTTCACAAAATGCAAAAAAAAAAATGCAATGGGTGGAAGGCACCCAACCGTCCCGCGTCCCTCAGAGCATATTCCAGTGCTGACATGATCTCCATCAGCCGAAATAATCCCGACCACCTGCGTACTCACCAGCTCAAGTGTGGCGAGCTCAAAAGGACATCCTCAGACGTTGTGTACACGAAGCAGGCATCTCTGAGGTCTCTGGACTTAGGACCAGACTCTGGTGGGTTAAACCGGTTTTAATGGTACCCTCAGAGATACGATTTAATTAAACCATCACCAGAGATTGGGCACTTCATCCTACTTTCAAGCTATATAGGAACAGCTGGTATGCGCAGGGGCGTAGGCAGCTTTCTTGGTGGGGGGGGGGGGGGGGGGGCAAAATAAAATTTCAGGGGCACAGAGGAAAAAATGCAGTTCCATCATACAATACATGGAGACTGTATGTCTTCGAGCTTCCCGGAAAAGGCCTTATTGGGATGATGTGCGCGCGTAGCGCGAAAAAAATGTTTTTTACACTATTTTCGCCCATTATCCGGCTGAAAAGGACTCTATTTTGGCCCTGAATTTTGCTAGAAAAGGGGCTCCTTGCCCTTTTTCTTTTCCTTTGCCCTCCTGATTTTCTCTTTCATTTTTTGTAAGAAGGGCACTTTTTCTTTCATTGTTTGCACTGCTGGAACTATGATGTGCAATGCCATTAAGGACAATGACTTGTCATAATATACACATATACTTTGAAGTGATATTTGGACACTTTCAATTTTTTACCCCTGTATAACCCTATGGTCATTTTGGGGTAATTTATTTCAAAATGCTCAAGGGTGCCAGGGTGGTACTCGTCAGATTCTGAAGGAGTAGGTCTCAGATATATAGAAAACACCAAAAAACTTTTGAGTCAAGCTTAATTAGGCTATAGTCAAAATAATAAAAATAAGGGGTTAACCCACCACTATTCATTTCAGAAATGCATATTAAATAATACCACATCAAAAGTCCCCAAAAACCAAGGTAACAACCCACCTGAGATATGGCAAACTATTCTTTTTATTAAATGCTTTTGCAAGCGGAACAATAAGAGACAATTTTTAATTTTTATAACTCAAGAAATGCACATCGGAGATACTTCAAACAGTACTTTTTCTGAACCCTTATGACAAGAGCAATACATTGGTATGGATTTTAGCAAAATTTGAAATTTCACCCCTGCATAAGAGTGCACACCAGTAAATACAGGTCTCCTACACCCTGGGAGGAAAAAATCAGTGTTTCAAACGAGGACACGTGCAACACGACTTAATTTAATGCATTAGAAAAGGCTTAAAACTATTAGGCCCCGATTCATATTTAATCCTCATTTAGGCCTGGGAAATAGATTGTCTGTGAAAAACGAGCAGGATCTTACTTTTTATGACAATTTAGCTAAACTTTCAAAATGTGTCACATTTCAGAAACACCAAGCTATTCGTTAGGTGGCGTAAGCTGTGTGGACTCCGTATATAATTTCTGCAATGGATGTCTTCATCTAACCTTCGACTTGCAGAAAGGGTAAGTTTTGAAAACTGAGTCGCTCTGGGTTAAATACCACTAATTATGTATTACAGAACTCTCACAGTTCAATGCCACTAATATCAGGTGAAACTATATGATTTAGATGCCAAGTGATCAAAAATAAGGGAATTGCAACCTTTTGCAACCATCATTTACAGCTCGTGGTGGTTGTCAACTTGATCGGATATGTAGCGTTGCTGTTGATGCGCCGCGGAATGACCCCGGGGAATGACCTTAATTTGTACAAGCAGTTGCTATTGTATTCAGATGTGAATTCTAGTATTTCTGCAAGCTCTGTCAAAGCCATGAAGCGCCATTTGTCGTTCCGGGTATCTCACTAAAGAAATGATCCCACTTGCGCTCTTCAGTGAAAAGTTACCAGCAGCAGCAGAAAAACATGTTCTGGCTACTAAGCTCCTAGCTGTCAAATCAGACGAGGAAATGATCACACCAAGTAATTGGTATGGCAGAGGTAAAAAATGTTCCCAGATAGCATCACTGAAGCAACAACACTGCAGCTTGAACATAAATTTCTTGCAGACAACGTGGACGTTTGGCCTCAATCCCCAGCCTTCCAGTCAATGTTCGTGCCATTAATGTGGTAAATGATGCTGCCGAGCGTGGTGTCAAACTCAGCTCAGACTTCTTATCAGCAGTCCAATCTGAGGAACATTATCAAAACGTCGTACAAGTTGTGGAACAAGACAGAAGAAAGAAGCCAAATCTACGAAAGCGCAAACTGCAACTTTAATGGAACTGGCCGCGCGACTTGATGTACTAGTATATGGCAGCTATTGTACAATCACTAAAATATGACGTGAAACCATACATACTGCAGTTACTGTTCATTTTCCAATACACAATACACAGTACTCTCACCATTGATGCGTGACCTCTGCAAACAGTGTATGTTATAGTAATAGGGCATTGTCTAGTTAACGTCACTGTGTGAAAAATAGCCGGCCAATATTTTTTCCGCAGGCGGATATAATACGGAATTTGCTGGGGATAAAATATAATTATTTGACACATAATTGTGACTGTGGAAATTGTTTTTGTGTTTGGTAGCTTTATGTATAACAAGATTGACTTATGTAAAATTGTTGTTGTATATGTGTTGAGTTTGTGTACGATAATTTGGAAAAAAACATTCATTTTAATATACTGTTTTTAGAAACACACTTTCTCTGGCCTCTTCACTGAGCTAGACGCATGCGTGGTGTCAATTTTGTATAGAATTGGGCTCATTTGCATATGCATAAGTTCGTTGATAAGGCTGTGGCGTACTTAGTGATAGTAGAGTTCCAGTAAAATGAAGTTGCACGATTGCGTTTGATGATATAATGCGTATATATTTAAACTGTTGAAACATTTGTTTTTGTAAATCTGCACAATGTCCAGGCATGTCGCAAATGGCAAATATTGTATTACGTGTAATAATATGTCCTAGTGTATTGTATTTGTTCGAAAAGTTTAGCCCCGCTAATTTACTTCGCGCAAGGCATAGTTAAAGTTGGATAACTTAATTCACGATAAAGGTAGGGATAGAGATATGACGTCATCGAAAAGAGATTTGTTTTAGATTGAGAAATAATGCATGTCAAGTAAAATTTTCGCTGACATTTTTATTTTACTGTTGTATTCATTGTTGTCAATGAAAGTGACAGTAAATTTCGAAAATAACCGTGTATTTATGACGAATTTATGTCATGGGACTATTTGTTATGGTTTTAATGCGGAGGGACATGGAGCTATAGAGGTCAGTAAACGTGAAATGGTCAAAGTCACGTGGACAGGCACATGGAGTTGCAGACACGTGCAATAAATTATGCATGTCAAGTAATAATAATTGTGGGAAATGTTAAATTGTTTTATTGTCGTATACAATTGTTGTATAGGTCTACTGAAGCTGACAATCAATTCAAAGAAGATAATGAAGAATGATGAGGAAATGTTTGTCATGGGACTATATTTTGCTTTAACGGGACATTAAGTTAACGTTCAGATAAAGTGAACCCGGGGGGGAACTCACATGTTAAGGTGGTACGGGTATGTGCGGCGCTCAAGGGTCCCTTTTTTAGGCTCCCCGGCAGTTCCTTAAGCCCCATATTTGGATCTGCTCCAGTTCTTTGAGCCTCAAACTCTGACAATTGTAGCTCTTTAATCTCAAATTTGGAAATAATTAAAAAAATTTTAGCTCAACAGCCTATAATTTGGCCCTAATTTCAGTTCTTCAAGCCCCTATTTTGCCCGAAAATCAGTTCTTAGTTCCCAAAGTTCGGCGCTCCGCGCCGCACACCCCTACCAAAATTTAAGTTGAGTGCCCCCCGGGAAAGTGAAACGGTCAGCATGGATGACACGTGAATTGAAAAAGTCTTTGTCTCCGGTTGTTTATTGCGAGTTATCGGCATGGTTCCGGGTTTGGAGTAAACTTATTTTCTCGTTTTATACACAACGTGTGATCACTGTGATGTAATCGGAAACCAGCGAATAACGGCTGGCGTAACATTTTGTGATGGGGTTAAAGGAGTAGTGGGGTTAATATAGAAGGTTACCATGCGAAATGACTTGACCAGGTGAGCACGTCAGTGCATACTGCGAGTTTGTTATCAAGATTTTTAATATATGGTCAAGTGCACTAATTGCTTCTTGTAGCATCACCAAGGTAAACATTCGCATGGCCATACGTTCTCTGTATGCTGCTTTCAGCATAATTATAGACCTTACAGGGTCCGATGCTTTCAGTTGACAAAAATCTATTACTGTACTTAGTATGTGCATCGCCTATTTCTATGAGTGCACACATGATTTATAAAGCGCGTTCATCTATGTGAACTGTTAGTATTATGTTAGTATTATAGTTTCAAATATTTTACAAACCTGTTACTCAGATAAAAAGTATCATAACTCCAAAAATGCGGTTTTAAAGAAAACTAAAAACCACATTCTTGTGATTCCATTGAAATTAAGTTATGTGTAGTACTGATTTAAAAGCAACCCTTTGAACCCAATACAAAGTCTGTGAAATTCCAAATTCCCCAATTTTTCATGTTTATTACACCTAAACACGAAACGCGCGTATCGCGCCTACCCTAAAAAGTACCTGTTTTACGCGTTTTTTTTATTTATTGCGGATGGTGTACATGCCACAATGGGCGTGACCCCATCCGGGCAACCGCCATACTTCAATATGCTTGGTTCTAGAGTTCTGATGATTTGTAGTATGCCCCTACACCATATTTTTGCCTTGATCTCAATTACAAATTTGGCGGCTTGGGCCCTAAACCAGATATCACACATTGTTACAAAACATTCCAGCAACCTGTTATTTCAATTACTTGTCTTTATATGAATATACTAAAGTGAAGTCAAATAGGCCTACAGCATCTAACTCAATTCATACAAAATCTCAGTTTTGTTAGGCATTGAGTGTTAATGCTGTGCTGACCTTTCAATTAATATTAATTAACAACATTAACAACATTGAAGACAAACCTGCAGTGACAAAATCAAGTTAAACGGAGACGAATATAACTATTCGTCTCAGATGTGACATGTTTTCATTCAAAGATTATTTATTCTATACTTCTCTTAAGTTAAGTGCTTTCAGTGATCCCAGCGAAAGTACAAAGAAATTTTGTCTTAAATACATAGCTTTCAGCTGAATTACTATGTTAGCACATCTATGACAATGCAAAGGTACCAAAATCTGAATTTTGATGACTCACGATACGATCGTCCAAATGAGCAAATCGCCGAATGGGCTTAAAAACCTGTTACTTTTAAATCAGTGGCTCCGGAACCGAGGCAAATCCATCATGTTTCCTTTAATCACTGCGTTGTCTTTTTTAAAGACATTTCTTGTTTGTACTCTCTAAAGTTCTAGAAAATATTTACCTAATTTAGATGTTTGGAAATATTCGCACTTTGGTGTTTTAGTAAGGAAGGGCACGGCATGGCCTGCAAAGTTCAGTGTAAATCGAATGCAACTTTTAGTGACTATCACTCACTTGTAGACCGCTCTCTTCCGAAAGTGTGGAGAGGGCAGACTATATCAGGGTTTTTCTTTGACGACCATTGAATTATTGAATGGGATTATTTTGAAATTTCAAAACGCTCACAAAATCACAAACTAAACATGTTAATAAATAATATTAATAGAAGCTAAGAACGTTGTGTTTCGATAAGGAATTCCACAAACTAACCTTTAAATTAATTAAATACAGTACAAATTTGATTATTACCGGGCGAGAGTGGCCATAACGGTTTTAAATACGCCGTGTTGGTTAGGCTCCGATCACTCAGTGTGCAAATTGAACGGCGCGTTTCCGTGATCACGGCAGCTGCGAAATTCAATTGCGTGTAGTTCCCACGCTCGGACCGTGGGAATAACACCACGGCAGCGGCGAAATTCACTTGCGTGTTGTTCCCACGGTCCGAGCGTACCGTAAAATCTCGTCTACAAGCATATATAGTGTTTTTGATGAAAGCTAATTTAATACGATACATGCGTAAATATGCCAATACAATAAATTGGTCTTACAATAATACTTGTTTGTATATGCTTGGATCTGTAATTTATTTGCTCAAATTTCATAATTGCGCCTGGATTAATCTAGCTTTCATCAGGAGCACTCTATATGCTTGTAGACGGGGTTTTACGGTATGTCAGAAGTATGCACCAAAACAGAAAGCCAATATACCGTGTTGATATTCCAGGGATATGAGACCATTCCTGTTTTTTAAAACAAGAAACCATGTTAATCGATTGAAATGCTGGTTCCTTGATCTACAAGAAATCAGGTTTCAGAAATCATGACACCATGCTCTTCACCGAGTAAACCAGTCTTTTCTTTTTGCGCAACGTGCCATACGGGTGAGCGGTTTTGCCGTATGCCTAGTATGTACAATACGCCACTGGCGCTGATAAATAATGCGGTGCGGTGGGATGGAATGGCAGCCCACACGTGTTGCCAATCTTGCATAATAGCCCATAATCACTTCATGCACCCATCATTGTCACCCATAACACCCTTGGGCCCAGTATTATAGGGCCCAATAGGCCCGATTTATATGAACAACTCTGTCTCTCCCATTTTTGTTGCGATCGCCAGGCGGTGTCACACAGACCATAGGGAAGACGCTATTAAGCCGTCCCTACTGTGTTTTTTTTAATGTTTAATGGTATAGAAATAATTATTTTAAGCACGGATTTTTAATTCTCAATTCACTGATTTTTAATCTCACTGCACAGACGTGCCAGGATGCACATTACATACAATAGTCCCTAACTCCGCCTCTGCTGTCATAATCTAATTAAAGATTATTAGTATTATACAGTTTAACTCAAGTCATTGTCACCATCATCGTCGTCTCTTGTGTGGATTGCCGTTCACTATAGGCCACAATGGCCTCATCCCAATGGCATAGTTCAATAACCTCAATTAAACATTCATAGTGCAAAATTTCACCTCAAGTTGCAAAGTATGAGTTTTTGTACTCAAATTTTCAAAGGTCAATGAATGTACAAATGTATTGGGGTTAAAGAACTGTGCCCTGTTAGATGAGCATGTTGTGGATCCTAGTGCTTTCTTCAGTAAGTAACCCCATCTTGACTTCGACTCCATCGTCATAGTTCCCAGCGTCAACTCCATGCATGTGGGAATGCTTGACGGCTGCATTGCCAGTGGCTCTTAGAATCATGTTAACAACCCCATAAATTGCAAACATACAGGGAATGTCAATGAATAAATGCCAAAAGAAATACACCGTAGCAAACTTCATGTTCTGTTCATTATCCTCCCAGGGTTCTCCAGATGGTGCATACATGATGACTGCAAGATGGCAGATCCACGTTCCTTGCAGAAGTGTGAATGTAAACCGCATCATTTTGAATCTCACATCGTTGGGGTTGAAGGTTTCTGCTAGCGCTGAGAACATGCATCCTACTATGGCTATGATGAGTAACGTGTGGGTATGATTATTTAATGGTTTATCGTTCCTGTGGAAGTACAAGATGAGGCCTTCACAAGCAAAAGCCAGAGTGCCTATTAATTGGACATAGGTTTTAGCAGCTTTTAGACATGATGATACAATAAGGGTACATCCATAGAGCCCAAAGTAAGCATACACTTAACAGTGTAGCCATGTCGTTTCCCACATCGGTTCACGATACAGTAGCTCAAAAATGGATGCCAGAGTAGTGACAAAAGTTAGGAAAATACCTTCACATGGGAAGCGTTGTAGAATGCGGAGGAGTTTATTATGTGTACGTAATTTTCCATTGTCCAATGCAACTTGTTGGTAAACATATTGGGTCATCCCTACGGAAAGCCATATCGGATATGTTGAAGGATGATGTGGAACAGTGAAAAATTGTATGTATGATGATGAAGACGTTGAATGATGAAAATAAAATGTTGTATAATGAAGAATCCACGGACGTCATATCCAAAATTGCTTTCCGTAAAACGTTGTATGATGAAACACCTTTGATTTCATGAAGAATGATGAATGGTCACGTTGTGCGTCGACGTACGATGTGGATTGTGGCGACGTATAACGAAGAGTGAGTGTACGCACGACGTGGAAATTGGTGTGGTGCGATGCGAGATGCTTCGCCGCATGATGATGAAGAGTGTACGTACGACGTGAAAAAAAATTAACGTATGATGAGAAAACGATGTACATGTATGTATGACGATACTACACTCCACGTCGTACATCAGAAAGCCATTTCGGATATGTTGAAGAATGATGTGAGACATGAAAAATTGTATGTATGATGATGAAGGCGCTGAATGATGAAGAGAAAGCCAAAAAGCATTAATCTTGGATACGTTAATAGTAATTTTCGTTATGAAAATGTTTTAGTTCATTATGGCCACCCTCCCAGCAAATACAAAAACGTTTTATATTTTGGGTTTTGGTTTAGGTAAAAACGTTTTAATAACATTAAAATGTCGGGTTATATAAAGGTCATGAAATCGTTTTAAAACGTTTTGTATGAAAACACACTACAACAATATTTTTAAAATGTTTTCGAAATGTCATTGTAAATTATTTTTGCAAACATTTTTGGCCAAATATTTTGTCAACACTTAAATAACATTATCTTAAAATATTTGCACCCAGCAAACACAGAAATGTTCTTAAAATGTTTTTTACAAAACGTTTTAATAACATTTAAATGTCGGGTTATGTTATTGTAAACATTTTTTTGCAAAATATTTTTCTACCCCAAAATAACATTCTGTTTAGAATGATTTGTACCAAGTTTTCAAAAATGTTTTTGGAATGTTATTAAAACGTTTTTATACCCTTTATATAACCCGTCATTTAAATGTTTTCTGTAAAACATTTGTGTTTGCTGTGCAGTAAATTACCAACAAATGTTATTTAATGTTATGAAAACGTTTTATACCATTAATGTACCCTTTATATAACCCGACATTTAAACGTTTTCTGACAACCTTTTATAACCTTTTGCGAATGATGTCGAAAACGTTTTGTGTTTGCTGGGCTGTTTGACATGAGAAGTGTGCTTAGGGGTGGTCATACTATAGTCATGTGCCGGATTGTGCCCCCACCTCGTGGTTAATGGGGGGTGGGGGTGGCGGCACATTGTTTTTTCATTTTGGGAATTCAACACCACCGCGTATGTTCTGAGGTGGTTGTTTGGCTCCCTTTTCTTTTTTCTTATTTTATCAAGCATGATTTCTTATTTTATTCTATAGCCTAATTATTTCTTAACTTTAGTATAGCCAAGGGGCTGTGCAATAATTATTAGGCCCTCCCCGTTTAATTTTTCAAATGGTGTGCCAAGAACGCCCCCCACATCCGACTCGGTCTGCCCAAATTGCTTGCCCCTCCCCCCGATCTGAAATATTTGAACGTTTTTAGTGTTTTTGTAAGCATTGTGCCAAATATTCCTCTCCCTCCCGGCTTGCCAAAAATTGACCCCCCTCCTCTTGGCAACTTTTTGCTGTGCCCAACGCATCTCCCTCTGTTCAAGTCAAAACTCCCCCGTTATTATAAGGACTATGCTATAATGATTTAAGGATTGACATGTAGAGAATAAACCATACTTGAATGACAGAGAGTACTAAATTTGTACCTATTACGGTTTCGTGACACCAATCTTCCAAATACGACCAAGCCAGGGCTGCCCGGTGAAGTAAAATCCGGGGGGGTCACTCCCATTGTGGCCTGTACACCATCCGCGATAATCAACTTTTGAAAAGCACCCTAAACAAGGATTTAACCCTTGGCTAAAACGACACCCTAAACAGGGATTTCATTCCTAACATCAAATTTCATACCCTAAATTTCATTTCCGCGTATTTAGCAATTGCAATTTTGCTACCCTTTTTTCCAATTTTTCATGTTTTTGACACCCTAAACGGAGTAAAATGTACATTGGAATAACACGGGAGTTTGGATAGATGGTAGGATTTCTTTCTCATAAAAATGTATGCTCCCCCGTTATTAAAGCTTGTACCGGGTAGAAAATTCAGATATTTTGAAAAGAATAAGTAATTGAAACATAGACATGATAGAGCAAGTACTAAAATCATAGCTTTTATACTTTTTGATATATGACGCTAACTAGTTCATCTCCTATATCTACAACACAGCGCTACCAGTAGGGGTCAATTGCCTATTGTGAGTGTCCCTTCACCTGTGTTGTGTGCATACATATAGGCAACAATAACTGCATGTGGGGTGGGGGCACAATACAAATGACCATACAGGTATATGTCCTCGGAAAGACCATCCCCCCTTTTTTTAATTTCGCAGCTCCTAAAGACCCCCTATATTTGACCAAAATAGAGCTCCAAAAGACCCATGATTTTGATAATTTCAGCTCTAAAAGACCCCAAAATTGCTCATTCCTTATATTTCTGGGTTTTTTTTTTCAAACGATTTTCAACCAGAAAGCCGAGAAAGACCCTTGATTTTGACTGTTTGCAGCTCCAAAAGTTCTCATTTTACTTGTTCACAGCTCCAAAAGACACCCTTTTACCGGTACGCCGCCAGCTCCCGAAGACCACCACCTAAAAATTCCGAGGGAACAAACCCATCAATTTTTTTTATGTGCTCGGGCATAACTCGCAATACTGCGTCCACGCTCCATTTTTAAAATCACCACTTTTAACTACGTCCACGCCCAAACGCAAAATCTGCCATTTTCAACTACGGCTGCGCCGACTGCGCCGACTTAAAAACCAAGACCTATGTCCAACATACTGTTCATGTACTGCCAGTCTGCCACCACATTCACACACAATTTAACATATTATACTAATTCAACATCATGGGCACAAATCCCCAAACACTATGTCCCATTCATAAAATCACCAATTTTATCCACGTCCAAGCCCAAAGCCCAAACCTGTTAATTTTCAGCTACGTCTGCGCCGACTACGCCGACATAAAAACTAGACATAGAATTTGTCCTAGTAGGCCTATACATGTACCAACAACTAATTCAAATACAATCACACACAAAAATACCACATCTTGAACTCCTTCAACGGTATAACGGGGACAAATCCCCCCGCAATACTACATCCACGCCCCATTTTTAAAAACCTGTCAATTTTCAACTACGTCTGCGCCGACTGCGCCTTGTTAAAACCGACCCCTAGGGCCTATAGGCCTACTCCCGAGTAGTACCAGCAAACATACTTCCTTTGTTTCATCTGCAACTTAAATAATGCATCTACGCTGCATTGATCAACCCGCCAATTTAAACTGCGTCCACGTCAAACGCCAACTCTGTCGGTTTTTCGACTACGTCTGCGCCAACTGCGAAAAAAAAAAAACCAAGACCTATACTTAGTCTCCAGAATAACACACTCACAACATTACCATACACAAATCATTAAAACAGAATACCCCACTCAAGCACAAAACACCCTATTCCAATACATACAAACATGTTACAACTTTATACAACTATACCCCCGAGAGGGGTATTCTGTAGTTACTCCTGTGCCCGGCTCCTTTTCCCCCACCACCCCACGAATAAAGCAAATTAGCATTTGTTAACCATGTTAACGGCAAGCAGGAAGATGCGATTATGCGAAGTGAACCATTTTAAACATCTTACAACTTTTCTGCACACTTACAATGACTGAATTTCAGTATTTGAGTAGTACTTAGTCTTTATTACCAGTCGTTTAGTATCGAATTTAATAATTGTTCTCTATTATCAATATCATGAGTATTTGGAATGCTCAGATATCATGGATATGGAAGAACTATTACGACGGAATGTTAGTGATATACGTATTTACAACTGCAGGGATGCAGATGGGGTCCTACGTATGGAAATTTAAAGTTGTGCAAGTATGAAAGAAAACGATAACACTATTAGTATACACGTATACGAAATACGAAATGCATGTACAATAATTAAAAAATAAAATATAAATAGGCCTATTGCCTTGTATGGGCCCAACGAAGACGTACCTCCCTCTTTGCATGCTTTTGGTTCTTTGATTCACCATGCATGATTCTATAGATTCAGTGATGGATCCAGGGGGTGCAAACTGGCCCAACAACTATCAAAGGACATGAAAGAAAAATAACACTAAGGGGCATCGGGGTATCCCTGGGTTATCCCCCACCCCCACCGCGGTCGTGGGCTTTGCCGCCAGTTGCCCCTCATTGGACAAGAATTCTGACGGGGTATTCCCCACCCCCCCGTGGCGCTGCCACTGGGTATTTGTCCCTCATTTATGGACTTGCCGCCTGTGTCCTCATTTAAATAGGGGCAACACGAATGGGCATTTGTAGTCTTGACATGCTTGAGGAAAAGTTTCCAATTTTGAGGGAAAGAATCGAATATGCACAATATTCGACATGTTTGTTACCTCAAACATTGGTTTTCCCTTGGGTTGGCCGCCATAAGTTTATCCCCCATCACTGACAATTGTTCCGGGCGTTTAACATAATTTCAAGCATTTTGCATGAAATATAAATAATTATGTCTAAAGTTAATAGCACGGGAGGGCAGTGGCGTGGCGTAGTCAAGGAGCGGGGAGGGCGGGGGAAGGGGCAGCTCCCCCTGTGAGAAGTCTTGCCCTCCCCCAACAGTGGGATGCTGACCGCCCTGATCATGCTGATATGTAAGATTTTAAGCCCATTTTTGACTATTTTCGTCAAAGTTCCCCCCTTAAAAGTTGGTTTGCCCCCCTTGTTCCCTCTTTGCCCACCCGCTGAAAAAGTGCTGGCTACGCCACTGCGGGAGGGGATACCGACCAGTGGCGTAGCGTCATAGGGGCACGGAGGGCACGTGCCCCCCCCCCCATCGACTGCAAATTTTAGAAAATCCCATAAGAAAATGGCCAAAAACGACTTGTGCCCCCCAATCAGACCCGGTGCCACTCAATTATGATCGGTGCCCCCCAATCGGATGACCCACGCTACGCCACTCATAGCTACCCTTTTCCCACCGTCACCTCATGTGCATGTCTGCGAGTACACAACTGTCTTAAATCTTAAATACCTTCAAAATTGCCCATTCCTCACATTTCTGGTCTTTTCCAGAAACCAAGAAAGACCCTTGATTTTTACCCTTTTTCGGTACGCCGTCAGCTCCCAAAGACCCAACACCTCATAATGGATGATGTGACGTGGGAGGGGGGGGGCTTTTTTGAATTTATCTGTTGATGGACATTTCAAGCAGACAGGGACATGACCCAAGATCGGGCCCAAGTCACTAGACTTTCGCGATTCGTTTTCTTGCACCATGTGAGATAGTGATCATAGTCTGAACCCGGGGGGGGGGGCTGCTGGGGGGCTCATCAAAAATTTTGGTGGGTATGTTCCCCCGGTATTTTGAGGTGGTGGGTCTTTGGGAGCTGACGGCGTACCGGTAAAAGGGGGTCTTTTGGAGCTGCGAACAGTCTAAATCAAGGTCTTTCTTAGCTTTGTTGTTGAAAATCGCCTGAAAAAAACCAGACATACGACGAATGAGCAATTTGGGGTCTTTTAGAGCTGAAATTATAACATCAAGGGCCTTTCAGAGCTCTATTTTAGTCAAATATAGGGGTCTTTCAGAGCTACGAAATCCAAAAGGGGTTCTTTCCGGGGAGCATACCCGCATGGTCATTTGTGTTAAGCCCCCCCCGAGTCTGAACTGAGTATAGTCTGGTAACTTAGAAAAAACAGGGGAAGTGAATTGAGGGGAAGTAATTTAAGTGAGTGTAATTAAAGAGGGAAGGAATGAGAGAGAGGGGAAAAAATTGGAATATAATGAAGAAGAAAAGAGAAGGAAGGGAAACTTAAGTACGAGAAGGGGAAGTAATTTAGGGGGAAGTAATTTAAAGGAACCGTGGCAGTGGCGTGCGCAGCACATTCAAAGCCCGGGATTCAAAGTGGCGGGGCCAGGTTGTTCAGTTCCCCCGAATGGAGTGTGGTTACTGGTTAGGGTGCGGGCACTGCTAGCGGCTTGCCGCGAAGCCCCTCACGGGTGGGGTCCAGGGGCCCGCCTTAGGGCCCCGCCTGGTGGAGTTCAGGGGAAGCTATGGGGTTTTAGCGTTTTTAGAGGGCAAGGAATCCTATTTTGAGGGGGCAAATTTTGACGTTTTGGCACCGTCAAAAGTGACGGACTCTTTCATAAATACTTTCTCAGAGATTTTTCCTTCCACGGGACCTTCTAATTCCCCCCCCCCGAATGACTGATGTCACGCGAATGACCAACAAAAGTGGGCGGGGATGTGCAAACCCCTGCCCCCCTTTTTTTTGGCGCACGCCACTGCGGGAAGGAACGAGAGAAAGGGGGAAGAAATTGTAGAATGTTAATATTTTACAAATGGGAATTCCCATGTAATATTACGAGAACAAGGAATGGGAAATCCCAGTGTCATCTTGGGGGGGTGGATAATATCTGGAATAGCTCATTGGGTTCCCAAAAATCTGGCATACATGTGCAAAGGGTGGGGGGGGGGGCACAGATTTTTTGGCAGGCCGAGAAGCTCCGAGAAGAGGATAATCCCAGTGTCATCTTTGGGGGGGTGGATAATATCTGGAATAGCTCATTGGGCTCCCATAAATCTGGCATGTGCAAAGGGCAAAGATTTTTGGCAGGCCGAGAAGCTCGAGAAGGGCCGAATGCATTTTGGCACGCTAATTTGTACAGCCCGTAAACTTGTTGGAAAATTACAGACTGTAACAGTTCATGAGTTTGTGAAAACTTCTTTATTTTTAATATAAAGCTAAAATATCAGGCAATTGAAGATAACAGATGTTTTCCTCTCATCATCACTTGAAGATATCGAGCTATACCTGTGATGATGCTAACCGGGGATGCTAATTATGCATGTTCTCTTGAGCACCAGAAACAATTACACAAGGTCGTACAGGTCAAGTTTATCCTTTTTCTGTAGGGCCATTGTGGGATTACATCATTTTGAAGGTCTATGGTCCAAACATGTTTAATAGTGTTACATAATAGTAAAGGACACCATAAATTATGTTTTCAGCATAAACATGATAAGGGACGCACCATAGATTCTGGGGGGGCATGTGAGTTTGGGTCAGGCCGCAGGTGGCAGATTTTTTTTTCAATTTTATTTTATACCTAGGCCTATAAAGAGTTGGGTGGGATATTTTTTTTACTCATCAGTGAGGCGCAGTTCTTTTTTCGTCTCACTAGTGAGTGAAGTTTTTTTCTCAAAAAACTCCCATGCCCCCCCCCCTCAGTGGAAATCAAATGGTGTGCTCCTAAAAAAGTATCCTCGTGCGTACCACTGTGGAACCATATTGGATGTATGCGTATTAGGCCTATCTACTTCCTTCTAGAATCTCTGTAGTGTTAAGGGGGTACTACACCCCTGGCAAATTTTGTGCCTATTTTTGCATTTTTCTTAAAATTATAGCAGATTGGTGACAAGTAAGATATGTATATTATAGGGGCAAGGACTACAACTACTGCACTGAAAATTCAGCAACTCAAGGCAGAAATGACAGAAACAACCGAAAATTGAGCCTCCCCTTATGATCACAAAACCTTCCTAAAGTGTTTCTTTTATAGGCTAGAAAGCATCTCAACTGGAAGTTGTTTCAACATCGTACTAGTTCATAAAATCATAGACCATTAAATGGTCTATGATAAAATACTCTGAGTACGTATAGGCTATTTAAGAAACAAAAAGTTGACATTCAGTAAACTAACCCCTCTCGACTACTGATTGGGATTACTCCGTTTTGTGAGCGCAAACAATAAACTGAAATAAGTATCTGCCCATTTTTATGCAATTTAATTACAATTAAGGGCTAAAATTGAGTGTAAATGACACAAATTCCAGCTTAAAGAAAATTTTAATTGAAACAGGTTTGTAGGGAAATAGCACGCCGTACTTTGTAGTTTGTGAAACATGCTTTCTGAAATTACTATTTAACGATACTTGAGTGTGGGTGAAGTGTACGATGATGCACATTGCATGGTTTTTTTAACTATATGTATGTATGATGAAGATGAACGATGTGGACTTTTCGCCACGCATAATGAACTTGAAGTATGTCTGACGAAGTGGATTTTGTATGGACCATGTTGTACGAAGAAGCTGTGCAGGTGGATGTCCGATGAAAAAATCGGTGATGCACGATGTGGATTTTCGCCACGCATGACGAACGTGTGGCGTGTGTATGATGATGTGAAAGCGTTCGACACTACGTCGTGCGTAACACTGTTCATCGTACACCTTCATCATCAGACATACAATAATGATGAGCCAATGAAAATTTGACGAAGAGTGTGAAATCATCGTGCAACATTTTTTTCACGTCGTGCGTAGTTTTCCAAATTTCATCATCATACAACACATTTTTCATCGTACAACACAAATGTTGTATGATGATGTAACTCTCCATAGACTTGTGTGCAAAATTTCATCATCATACAACAATATCCGATATGGCTTTCCGTACATCCCCCATATTGAAAATAGGATGAATGATGCACCCAGTGCGACGTGTCCGAAAAATCCCATGATTTATGCTACAATAATCACTTCCAAAACTATGTTTACCGCGGCTCCTATCAAATCGTCACTGATATTTTAAGTAAAAAACTGATCAATCTGTTCAGTTTAGTTGCTGGCTTGTGTGGTGTTCCTCGGCTGCTGAAACCATTCACGCCAATGCTACAATGACATAGACAAATGTAGATCGCTGAGCTCGAGCTAGTATAGTACTCTGCAGTTTCATTGAAAATCACACACTGAAAAACACGAAAAAGTAGTTACAAAATGAAGGGACCAAACACCTTCAGCACCAACTATTGTCTCGGTCCCAGCCGCGGTTTGTGTTCCTCCGTCACTAGACAAACCGTCTGACGACAACACGTGAAATGACGATCGCTGATTGGTTAACGAATTAATAAAACTGTTTTCAATTGGGTTTTTTAGCTTAACTTGTGTAATGGACGCTTCATTAGATATTATCGTTATCGTGGAAGGGGGAGGGGCTAGGGAGGTTTTTTTTCTCACTAGTGGGCAAAGATTTTTTCTCTCCCTCAATGATGCTAAATTGGGCTAAATTTTGGTCAACCACATCAAACTGAGGTAAATTTTGCAAAATTGTTTCAAATTTTGGTCAAACGGCTAAAATAGCCGAAAAAAAATGTGCTAAGAAAGTTTAAAATCGACAAAATGGTGATATATTTAGCAAAAATAATGTGCGATTTACCGCGGCGTTTTCTCATGTGACATGGGGCCTCTTACTTGGTATAAGCTGGATGATTTTACATGTAAACAATCACACATTTGATTTAAAATTATCTCATTTGGAAATGAATTTGGAGAAAACCTTCTGTTAATAAAATACTATGCTGAGCCACCAGCATGGGTGGCTCACGCTCCAGTAATTTCAGATGATTGAGCTCAGTAATATATACATCAAAGAATGTCTTCAAATTCATGAAAACAAAATAGATAATCAGCTTATCGGATTAAAAGCTTAGAGGGAAGGTCTTGCTGCTCAGCGAGTGTTTGTAATTATCAGAAGGTTTTCTCCAAATTCATTCTCTAATGTTGTTTTAATGCTGGGACAGTTAGGACGCTGGACAACCGATTGTTATTGTTCTGCAAGGCTCACTCAGTCATTTAATAACGCAATACAAACGATCGAATTTGGTATTCAAATGAACAAAATTTTGAGTTACACCTTTTCAGTGTAAATTTTTTTTCTCGGCCAAATGAAAAGCAATACTTTTCATTTTTTCAGTAAATGTCAGGAAAAACTGTAATGCTTGATACTGTATTTTTTTTCAAATCTTAGTGTTAAACTTAGTCTTGAAATTCAGTCATTTAGTGTAAGATTTTCGATTTTGATAGGCTTCAACTCTGCCCACGAGCATTTTTTGGATCACCCTTTTAGCTTTTCAAAGTAATATAGTTCGCTAAAGAAGGATTTTTTCCAACTTTTTAACGCACAACACCGTGACCGATATATCATAGTTTTGTCAGAATTTCCGTTTTGATTCCATAATTTTTGACTACCAGCTGAAAAATTTTCCAATCCACGCGTGAAATCTTAGGCTAATACTACCATTGTGGATCGATATCTCTGGGTGCCCGGCCTGGATAGAGTGTTGCCAGAACTTCAATATAGCAAGTGTTTCAATTGTCATGAAGGTGACTGGGTATAGTGCCTTTTGTTTGTGTTTGTTTGAAATTGCTTAAACCCACCAAAAGTCATAATGAAGCAGCCAAAACAATACAAGGTTAAACATGGAAGTTTATAACAACCTATTATAATGACCTAAAGGAAAAATCATTTATGGCAACAATGAGCCTTGCATTGTAAGTCATGGTTAAAATGTGTTGAGTACCCACCCCACCCCATAGGCCTACATAATATTACATACCGGTACCTTATAATATTTATATAGCACGGCTATAGCTATACATTTAGAAAGTAGGTCCTATAGCGCTAAATTATGACAAATAGGCCTACACAAACCCGAACGCAAGTCTGAAGGGTGTAATGAAAATGCCAACCCGCGATGGGGGGGGGGGTCATTCAAAATTCACCTGGAGATAGGAGGGACAGAAAATTAAAATCCCCTCTAACAACACGCGAATTTTTCTAGGTTTGGACAGTGGATTTCCCATGGACCTCATCCTAGGTAAATAAACAAACAAACAAACGAACAGACAAAATGGTTTTCATAATCATGGATTATTGCAGGCTATCACGGGAGCAAATTTCCAAAATTCACCTCATTTACCAGAATTGGGGATTTGGGCTACCAAATCGCTGGTCAGGCAATCCTGGTTTTCAATGGAAAAGGGACCTGGTTGACAACAATTGAAATATCGATTATTTCTGCTGGTTGCTCTCGAGATAAAGTACTGAGATTGACATTTTCGGAGCATGAAGGGAAAAAGGGTAAAATAAAACGGAAATTCTGACAAAACTATAATATATAGACCCACACGATGTGCTTTACAGAGGTGGGAAATATCTTTCTTTCGCAAACTATATTAGTTTGAGACGCTAAAAATGAATTCCGTAAAAAGCTCGCGGGCGAACTAAAGGCCTATAAAAATCAAAAATATCACACTAAAAGACAAAATATGATGCTTGAATTTTAACACCAGGATTTTAAAAAAATGTATATCCAAGCACTATGTCTTTAACTGACATTACTGAAGAAAAAAAAATATTGCTTTATATTTGACCGAGAAAATAAATTTCATAGCAAAAAGGTGTATCTCTGAATTGTGCTGATTTTAACATGTATCGATCGACTTTTATCGCCACTATGCATTTCTAAAGAATTGGTTGTCCTGCGTAGAGACTGGGGAGCCTATATAAAAATATTAATACAAACTCTATGGGTCTTTTTTTTATCTTTTCAGTTTTCGTTCTCGGTTTCAGATCTCGTTGTCATTAGCATGATAAGTGTGAACAATCCTTTTAATTTTATTCTAGTCTTTTGTTGCTCACTAAAAAGTTGACGGAAGTGACTGTTTGTTTTCGGTTTGTTGAGTTATGTCAATTTCTGACATGAAAACTTTAGATGAGAGGGTTGGTGCTTATCCAGACAATAGAAGTGTCTAATTTTTACGGTCTTAAAGGAACACTTCGGCAATCACAACATTATGCCTTATATGATTATAATGTAATTAATTAATATAATATAATTAATTATCAAGCACGTGGTTTTATTTGAAACAAACTCATATTGACCATGAAAACGAATTAAAACAGCCGTCTCTCAACACGCGATAATAATTCAAAATTCCCGGGCGCCGAAATTGTCCAGTGCAATGACGTCCCATTAATACAATGAAGGCTGACAACAATTGAGCACAAATAACCATGACGTCATTGCACTAGACAATTTCGGCGCGGGAATTTTGAATATCGTTATTTAAGTTATTTAAGCAAATGTCGGTCACATTTGCGATAAAACGAGAGGATGCCAATTATCTCCAAAATGTGGCGTGCAAGTGTCGATTTGGTAATCACGTTATATTGATATGCAAGCAAAGAAGGTTTATTTTATTTATTCGTAACAAAAGCAAATGCTAATCTAGCTGTCAAAGCTGATATTTGGTTGGGCATATAATTATGCGCGACTCGAGTTTATTTTAAATGTTTATTTTTTGCAGTGATTATACTGATAAATGTTTCAAAGGGGGGGTACTTGAGACTGACAGACTACTCAAACAAACCAAGAAAGGCGATTGTTTAAAAAAAAAAAAAAAAAAACTTTTAGTTCCTGCTAGTTTATTGTTCAGAAACGCAAGGGATTATATGTGAGTTGATCTGTAACTTAAATTCATTGTTAAGTTTGATGTTTGAAGTCCCAATCAGCTTATTTCAATAGAGGTGGATGCTTGCTGTTAATAAAGGCTGGATACGACAAGATTATGGAACACCCACAGTGTGTGGAACATCAGGTGTTTTAGTGGTCTTGCGCCCCTCTCGCTTTATATGTCCTCTAATACCTATAATAGGCCTTCGACAGGGCTGTCAACTCTCACGCATTGGGCGTGAGTCTCACGCATTGGGACACTTTCTCACGGTCTAACGCCGTAGGTTGCATACTATCACGCCTAGGTAGTAAATCTCACGCAAAAAGCTGGAAAATGAGTAAAATGTCACGCATCGTTATGAATAATTTGTTGTTCCTACATTGGAGTCAGCAAATCCTGGTACGCCTCTGTCTCGCGCCAAGCAATTCCAAAAAGTTGACAGCCCTGCTTCGATGTTGTTAAAGTTCACATTTATGTGACAAAATATCAATCCAAATGGAAAGGTCCACTTTTTTCTGTAAAAACGTTGAAAGTCAGCCCTTAAATTTCAAAAGGTCAACTTTTGAGCCGATCGCACCCCAATAAATCCTGGCTTCGGGCCAATGTCGCCCTTCCTTTCTGACTTGTTTGTATCAATGTAGCTCTCCCTATTTCGCTTCCTCCCCCACGAACCAGTCTCCCCTCTCCCTCCCCGCATAGGCGTAGATCCCGGGGGGATGGGAGGATTTATCCGCCCCAATATTTTGTCAGGGGGGATGGTCCATACAATCATCCCCCCTAATGTTGACACCTGTATGTGGGTTTCTGACCAAATTAGCCTCATATTTGTCCATTTTAGCCCCCAAAGTGCAAGTTTTTCGCGCTTCGCGCGAATTTATTCCCTTTTTGCACCATATTTCAACATTTTTGCTTCAAAATGGCACAATTTTTCCCTCGCTTCGCGCGCATTTGTACCATAAACTTATTTTGTCGCCAAAAGGTGCTGAATTCACTATACTTCAAAAAATTTTTCCAACCCCATCCCCCCCAATGTCAAAAAGAAATCCACGCCACAGCCTCCCCATCACATTCTCTCTCCTCTCGTGTTTCTCTTTCTTGTCTTTCCGTCTCTCCTTCTCTCTCTCTCGCCCCCTCTCACTCTCACTTGTTCAGCAAAAACTTGTTTGGCTCTGCAAAAAAACTAACATTTAAAATAAACTTGAGTCTCGCATATGTGCCCAACCATAATCAGATTAGCAATTGCCATTGTTACGAATGAATAGAAGGGCATTTGAGGTCAACTTGTGAAATAAGCTGAAAATGAAAAATAATCTCAAATGAATATTTTATTGTGCGTGGTGTTTACTTCCATGGCTTTGGATGATTGAACCGTCATCCCTATTGTTTTACTTCTTACCAAAAGCAATCGCGAAAGCAGACCGTTGCGAAAACAGGCGAGACTCGTGGCTCGAGAACTGCCTTGTTTACTACGTTGACTCCCGGGGAGGGCACTCGAATATGAAAGTGACGGGGATGTGCGGACACGACTCCAAAAGTAGGGGTCATTCGGTGACAGACTAAATGAAGAAAAAAGGAGGTCTTTCAGTGAGAGAACAAACAAAATAATGGGTCACTTGGTGAGGATGATAAAATAGGGGCGGGAATAGGGGGTCATTCAGTGAGAGCATTCTTTTTTTTTTAATGGGGTCATTCAGTGAGAGCATTTTTCCCTGAAAATGGGGTTTATTTAGTGCTCGAGCATTTATTTGGGATGGTTGTCATTCAGTGAGAGCGTTTATTTCTAAAAATGAGGGTCGTTCAGTGAGAAAGCATTTTAAAAATGGAGGTCATTAGGTGAGAGCAACATGAGCTAAATAAAAAGGGGGTCATTCAGTGACAGGTGGTTTGAAAATGAGGGTCAATGTGGCCGCACATCCCCGTCACCTATTTTTAGGGAGTGCACCCCCGCGGGAGTTGACTTAATCATGTGTTAATTTATCTTGCCATGTCGACATCCATTTTTCATTAAGTCGACTTGGCGTGATAATTTATCTCCCCATGTCAATTATATTTTTTACTAAGTCGACTAGATGTGATAATAATTCATGTCGACATACAATTTTACTAAGCCGACTTGGCATGGCAATTTATCTTGTCATGTTGACATCTAATTTTTACTAAGTCGATTTGTTGTGATAATTTATCTTGCCATGTTGACATAGAATTTTTGGTATTATATTGATAAAAAGTTGACATGTCAAAATAATTTATCTTGCCATGTCGTCAAGTCGGATGGCACTTAGACGCTTCTTTATATGAAAAACATTTTAGTGCATGATAAATTAAATGACAAATTTTTGATTCATAATTCATCGTGAATTTGTCATGCACCAAACATTTTTAGTTATTTTGCTATATATATAGTATAAATATTGCAGTCCTCTTGAACTCGATAAGGACCTCTCTCTGTTGATACACTTTCAAACCGACCATCCGCTACAAACGACTGGAGGGCGGAGTCTAATTTGCCGTCTTTAAATTCCTCTGCTCTCAGTAGATACTTATCAGCCACATTGAATATTATTACCCCACCTAAAATAACAATGATAACAAACATACAATCATCAACTGATATCCACGAAAAAAACTGAGTTCAAATAATACCGTAGAATTCCGTCTACAAGCATATATAAGCCTCTAAACGAGTTTTTTGTTGATGAAAGAGACGAAAGGCAATACGGTGACATCCCGCTATCTCTAAGGTCCGATATCTCTAAGGTTCGCTATCTCTAAGGTTCGCTATCACTAACGTGTAAAGTCTATGGAGACAGAATCCCGCTATCTCTAATAGAGAAAAATGTTCGCTATACCTAAAAAAAGGTCCGCTACTTCTAAGGTTCGATATCACTAATTTAAAATAAGGTTCGCTAGTTCTAAGGTTCGATATCACTAATTTTAAATAAGGTTCGCTATCACTAATTTAAAATAAGGTTCGCTATCACTAATTTTGAATAAGGTCCGCTATCACTAATTTATTGAAGGTTCGCTATCTCTAAGGTTCGTTATCACTAATTCCAATAAAGGTTCGCTATACCTAAGGTTCGCTATCACTAATTTTAAATAAGGTTCGCTATCCCTAATTAATTAAGGTTCGCTATCTCTAAGGTTCGTTATCACTAATTTCGATTAGGGTTCGCTATACCTAAGGTTCGTTATCACTAATTTTAAATAAGGTCCGCTATCTCTAATTTTAAAAATAAGGTCCGCTATCTCTAATGTTAAAAAAGGTCCACTATCTCTAATTTCAAAAAAGGTCCGCTATCTCTAATTTCAAATAAGGTCCGCTATCTCTAATTTTAAATAAGGTCCGCTATCTCTAATTTCAAATAAGGTCCGCTATCTCTAATTTCAAATAAGGTCCGCTATCTCTAATTTTAAATAGCGCCCGCTATTCCTAATTTTATATAAAGCCCACTATACATCTCTAATTTTCAATAAAGTTCGCTCTTTCTAATTTAAATTAACTATCTCTGACTTAAAAGTTATTTTAAATAAAGCGGGAAAGGCGCCCTCGAGTTGAATAGTTTATACGGGTGAAAATATACACATAAAGTACACGAACTCTTAAAAAAAAAAAAGCCGTTTCTTAAACACACTAAAACTAAATTACAAGATAAAGTAGTCAATAGATAGAGAATTTTGTCATGCATATTTTCATGGCCTGCTACTATAAACTTGATGTGGGAGTTACCACCTGTTGATGGAAGCAGGCTGCGGTCTTCGGATGGCTGGTAAAGCTGCCATTCCGAAGCCTGATGTGTTATTGATGTAACTGCTTTATGGTATTGGTAGGATGTTCCAAATGACACTGACCCCAAAGTGACCCCTTTTGTTGGGAAAAAATCCTTGTTTTCCTTTCCATCACATGTTGTTTGGAAGATATAAATTGCATAAAGGACCCCATGTTCTGATTTTGATGATATCAATGATATATTTAAAGATGGAAGTAACTCGACGTATGGCCTAAAAATGCGACGACCCCTATTTAGCTCCTAAAGTCTGTGGAAAGGTTTTTTTTGGGTGGTATGTACCATTTAAGGAGCATTTCCATGCGTTTTCGTGTCTTTATCTATTTTTAAATAGATAAAGACATAAAAAATGCACGTGAAAAAATGAGGACATCCACAAGCGCGTGCATGGACGCCACCAGGTTTTTCGCTGTACGTGCGTTTGCCGGGAATAGGCCTACATTCCTTTCCAATTTAAAAACAGCTCCGATTTTGGAAGAAGCTAGAAACCTTTTAATATGAGTAAAGAAGGGTTTAAAAATATAGAAAACAATGTTTATTGGTGTTTAAATTACAAAGAGACCTTTCAATGTTATTGTTAGCTGTTTTAACTATTTTTTTTTTTTTTTTTTGTAATTTAAACTCAAGTTTTGGCCTTCAATTTTGATTAAATTGCATAAAAATTAAGGTTTTTTTAATAATTCATATAGGTTTCTAGTTTGCTCTATCTATACCAATGTTTAGTGTGTTCCAAATTATTACTAATAATCAAAGTTGAATTTATATTAAAAATATCACATTTGCTTATTGGACAAATCGGGTTAAATCCGATGCTGGATGGGTGGGATAGGCCTGTTTGAGTTTCAATTTTTGATGATAGTACTTTTATTCCTAACATCTATTGATATCTTCATGAAAATTGCAAATCAGCAAATTTAATGCGTTGAATTCGCCAGCGTGTCTAAAGTATATATAAAAGAAAATAACCCAAAAATTAATGATTGTGAAGCAGTTTCCGGCAAAAGTTTATCACGCCTATAGTCCCAACTTTGCATAAAATCGTGTTTTACAGCTCTTGTGAATGTGATCTCTATAAATTTGAAAATAAAATTTGAGCAATGTTTACGATTATGTGCGCATGAACATACGAGTTCAAAACGTGGTTAGCAGTCAGATGTAGGGTCTAAATACGGGAAAATCTGTCGCTAATTTTCTTAAAAAGTAGGCCTAAACCTAAAAATGTGGTGTCATTTTCAGATATGCGGAATTTTGTTCTGATTTATGATATCAACAATATTATTATAAAGTTGGAGGTAACTCGACTAATGTCCTAAAACGCGACCCCCTATTTAGCACGTAGATTTAGGGAAAAAAGTCTGAAATTAATTGGCAACTTCTGTATTAAATTCAGACTTCCGTCCCCCATGGTTCATTTAGAATTGGGTAAATGAATCATGAAAGTACTCGTCCTTCGGAGGGGACGTTAAGCCGTCAGTCCCGTGTGCAGAGAGCCATACCTGTAGGCCTATATGTATTTCGCAGCCAGTTTCGAAAAGAGTAGGGTGTTAACCCCTGACTGTTCCCAACCCGTCCCGGTGTTCAAATGGAACCCAATGGAAATAAGCTTCAATAGAGGCTTTCTTGGGTTATCCAGGGTTGTCAAAAACCCGAACAAATCAAATCAAATAAAAAAAATTAGCATAGATTATCGTAGAGGGCAGTACACAGCCCACTGTTTTTTGCCAGGCTTATTGACAATAATCGTATGGTATTGCATATCGTATGGATTCCCCATCTCTTTTCCCCTCCTCTCCCTATCCCCCCCCCTCTCTTTTCCCCTTCTCTTTTTTCCTCTCTCTCTCCTTTTTCTCCTTTTTCCCTTCGCTAGGGGGCGGGGGCCCAAATAGCGCTAGGGGGCGCAGGGTCTGAGGGGGCGGGGGCCCAAATAGGCAATTTTTGTCATTGTCCCCCTGCCCCCCCCCCCACCGCATCACCACCCGCCAGGCAGCTACGCCACTGGATCAGAGAAGATATTCTCTGGTTTGATCAAGTAAAATAGGGTGAATAAATTATGATGCATCAAATGGCTTCAATTGGAATTAATTTCCTTAATTTTGGAAAATTTTCAAACTTCCTCAGACACCTCCCCTGCATAGACAATAGTGGATAAACAAGTCGCCGATTTCGTTTTTGTCACCCGGTACTTTATGTTTAACACAATTATTTTATAGGCCTACAATTATAACAGAAAAAAACTTGTGCCAAAATGGTCCACCAAATGACTTTAATTAGGTCTTCATTTTGGAAAGGTTTCTCACTTCTTAGGGGGACACAACATACATGTATATCCCCAACACCTGAGCGCAACGCGATCGGCTATCAATTGTAGGCCTATTATACTGGTACGCGACGGTGAACTGATTCAAATCTCTTTCTGGGTTGTTCGGACCGGACCAGTATACGTACTAGCGATCTTGCAAACTTTATCATGTTTATTAAAATAAAATTACTGATCATAGCGAACCTTACAGTACATTAGAAATAACGGGTCCTATTTTAAATTAGATGGACCTTATAGCGGGCCTTATTTTTAATTAGAGATAGCGGGCTTTATTTTAAAATAGCGAATTTTATTTTCAATTACAGATATGAAGCGGGCTTTATATAAAATTAGAGTTAGCGAACCCTATTTGGAATTAGAGACAACGAACCTTATTTGAAATTAGTGATAGCGAACCTTATTTAAATTTAGAGATAGCGAACCTTATTTAAAATTAGAGATAGCGAACCTTATTTAAAATTAGATATAGCGAACCTTATTTAAAATTAGAGATAGCGAACCTTATTATAAATTAGAGATAGCGAACCTTGTTTGAAATTAGAGATAGCGAACCTTATTTAAAATTAGTGATAGCGAACCTTAGAGATAGCGAACCTTAGAGACAGCGAACCTTAGAGATAGCGAACCTTAGAGACAGCGAACCTTAGAGATAGCGGACCTTATTTGAAATTAGAGATAGCGAACCTTAGGGATACCGGGATTGTTAAAATTAGAGATAGCGGACCTTATTTTAAATTAGTGATAGCGAACCTTAGAGATAGCGAACCTTCAATAAATTAGTGATAGCGGACCTTTTTTAAAATTAGAGATAGCGGACCTTATTTAAAATTAGTGATAGCGAACCTTAGGTATAGCGAACCCTAATCGAAATTAGTGATAACGAACCTTAGAGATAGCGGACTTTTTTCGTAATTAGTGATAACGAACCTTAGAGATAGCGAACCTTAGAGATAGCGAACCTTAGAGATAGCGAACCGTAACCAGGCAATACGTGTTTGTACAGCTGTCTGCAATCCCTCAGTGATCGAGTATAAATTCAGCTTAAGGGATCTGGAATTAGCGTTGTGAGCGTTTCGACAGTATTTTTTGTGGGACATGAGAGCACAGCAGACATATCGAATTGCATTCTGAATACGAAGAATGTCTTTCTGATATCAAATAATTTTCATTTTTTGAAATTCACGATATAATACAAATTTTATGGCAAATTATTAAAATTTGATATTTTTTACATTTTGATATATTCTTAAAGTGTATGTAGCTGGGAGGAAAAGCCGACGATCAATTGAAAATGTTGACCTTTCATATTGAAGATATGGATTTTTTCCCCAAAAAGGCCTAATTTGTTGGGTGTTTTGGGGAAAAAAATCCATATCTTCAATACGAAAGGTCAAAATTTTCAATTGATCGCCAGCTTTTCATCCCACCTACATACACTTTAAGTATAAATCATCAGATTTATAAAGTTTATTTCGAGTACTGTTAAATATCAAAATATCAATTTTTAATCATTTGCCATAAAATGTGTATTACATTGCGAATTTCAAAAAATCAAAATTATTTGATATCAGAAGGACATTCTTCGTATTCAGAATGCAATTCGATATGTCTGATATGCTCTAATGTCCCACAATAAACGTTCATACCCCATCCCTTAAGGGTGTGGTGGTGAAATTTTCAACCTACCTGGCTTTAGAATTCGAATCATTTCAGGCAAATGTTCAACTCCAAGATGTCCGGGAAGGAATGAAGCCGAAAAGAACAGGGCGTCATAAGTATCTTCAAAAAATAATGATGAAAAGCGAAAACTTAAGGCTGGTTGGAGGGCAGCTGGACCTATCGGTGTTTGCACTTAGCTATTCAGACAAATAAATCTGACACACAAGAGAATGGTATGGGTAATATAACGCTAGAACTATATAAGATTTTTTTTATCCGTCATAAAAAAATGCGCTTGTTTACGCCCAAACGACCTAAGCTAATTGCAGATCCTTTGCGCTCACTTTAATGACAACATTTTTTACCCCATCACCTTACCCGGGGGTACGACCGGCCATATCAAAAATGACCATCGAGTGGTGGTGGGGGGGGGGGGTGAGGCCCACCATTGGTTTCTACAGTAAAATCATTGATTTTCATGTCGCTCTTCTAAAATTATTCCAAGAGCTACTGACATTTTATTTGTAAGCTAGGTTGAAATAATCGTTTCCTTTTATATTTAGGAGAAAATTATGTAAAAATCGAATGTTCGTAGAATTTTTTGAAAAATCAATTTGCGTACACTTTTGTACATAGCCAGAATTGTCCAAATTTTAACAGGCGCGCTCACATTATGACGTCATAAAGACATTATGTCAAGTGGGGATTGTTTGTACTTATTTTGGTATCACTGGAGATAGAGGAGACCCACAGCTACACAGTGGTATCAAATAACGGTATATGACGTTTATAATTGAAAGCTGGTGGGAAAACAACTCCCTTCCGTAGTTCGTGTTACAAAATATGGTTCGGTAATACTTCTGGCGAGACGTCACAAGACAATTCTCCAAATAAAATATAACTGATATTAATCTACGATGTTACAAGGCCCGCCGATTACGAGCTGATCAAACTATAGTTTGACAACCTTGCAACGTACTCGTTTTGCAAATATTCGTTTTGAACAGTCTAAATAAAGATTAGATTGCACTACAATCTATGATGTTTCGTTTACGCATCAAAATAGGTCATGGTCATGGTGCTGGGACTTTTGGACAAAACATCCTAAATTCTGGAAACCATCTTTATTTGAATTGTTATCATTACATGATGATGATATGATATGTGATCTTTAGTCTGCACCAAATAGTTGTGAGGTAGACTCTTTTCATGCTCATTCACCTGTGTGAATTCACCACGTGAAATAGAGAAAGGGTTTAATAACCAATTAAGAGCAAGCTCTGAAATCCGTAAACAGTCTCATTTGCATAACAAGGAACCACTTAAGAGCCAACACCCTTTATATAAATTTAGTTGATTCCTGGTTTCTCATGATTTAATCAAACATTAAGAACGGTCAAAGGTTCAAATGCATTTTCTGAATCCTTATGAATATATGGTAATGGAATAAATAGGTATGGGTTTTCAGACAATTTAAGCAAATTTTGACATATGAAACTGTCTCTGGTTGCAGTGAAACTATGCCTCCCCCAAATGGTACCAAACCCCCCTTTTTCGGTTCTTCGATTTCAAGAACAAATTAATATTAACTTTTATACATATTTATTATGATGTTACGACAATCCATACCATCTTGAATATCAAGTTGCTTATCGGACTGGAAAGCGGCACAATAGATATGTTTGTAGATATTCTTGATTTTGGCAATATCCAGCATTCCCTGAGATGGTTCCAAAGCGTCTATGTTTGTAAAACCCTGCTGAAATACCTATATGAAAAAAATATGATGAAAAGTGTCGAGTTAGCACGCATTACCATTTTGCATATCGGTGGAATGCGCGGGTTATTTATTAGTGCAAATTAACGAGGTCGAAAACATTTTTTGTTTGCTGGGGTAGCACCTTTTTGTTGAAATTTGCCAAGACTTTGTACACAATACTTGCACAGTATTACTTACATATTCTGCTCCCGCTCCCGTTCCAGCACCACATTCAAGAAGTCGAGCACTTTTGTCGGAAACAGCTCTAGAAACAGCTCTTGCAAGGTGTTCTCTTCCCGGATTAGAACGAACCAATCCTCGAGTCTGTAAGAAAAACATAAAGAGTCATGAAGGGAGAGCGTTGCCTATAATATCAGTTTAGAGCATGAGGTTCCTATTTCTGAAAAAATGCTGCAATAGCAAGCAATCCGCCGTAGAAGTAGTGATGCACAGCGTCACCACCATGTCAATAATTACATTTGTACAGACGGAATCAATGTGTTCTCTTCCCGGATTAGAACGAACCAATCCTCGAGTCTAGATTTTGTAAGAAAAACTCAGAGTCATAATGGAGGACGTTGCCTATAATATAGTCTGTAGGTCTATACCTTTCTCTAGTCAGTAATTTAGATATTGTATTTTATTGTACTTTTTATTGTAGAGTATTTGAGCATAAGGTTGCTGTTTCGGAAACAAACGCTATTCAAGTTCAATAGCAAGCAATACAACACGTCAGGTGGACTTGCGGTCTTCTTTTTTTGGGTTTAACCACAACCCACTTTGTCACCCCACAGAGACCACAGTGTGGGGGTTTAGGTCTCAGTATTATGTGTGTATATCAATGGATGATTGATTGATTGATTGTTCATTAATCGATCAATTGATTGATTGTTGACTGATCGATGTACCTGCATGTCATGATGATTGACAACATAGTAGCTAGCCACCCGTCTACCCGTCATTTTAGACGTGCAGTTTGCTCCTGGGACGGGCAAAATTTGACAAATGCTACATTATAAATGTAGGTGTTGAGAAAGGCTAATAAGGAGTCTGCGAGTTCAGGGACTCTTTTTTTGTGTGGCCATTTTGGACTCTGTAAATCACAAATTGAAAGTGATCAAACTTACTTACTTACTTTACTTTAATCCACCACTTTTGCCTTTCATAGCGTCGTGGGAAATGTAACTTTCTTTCCTGGGCGAGTCGGGTAGCCTCACTCATGGGAATCCCATAACTTGCGAGTACTTCCTTTACTCCATCTGCCCACCTCTTCCTTGGTCTTCCTCTAGCCCTAGTTCCTGTTGTTTTGCTGTTATATGTTCTTGATGCAGGTTGGCTAGGGGCCATTCGCATAAGGTGACCGAACCATCTAACTTGTTGTTTTGCAACATATTCTGTGATTGGTGTGGTGCCCACCATCTTCCTGATGTCCTCATTCCTGATTTTATCCCTCCTTGACTTATTAGCTGCTCTTCTTAGGCATCTCATTTCACAGGTGATGAGCTTTTGGGTTGTTCTTTTGTTGAGAGTCCATGTTTGGCACTGGTAGCAGAGAGTTGGGAAAAATATGGCATTGATGAGTTTTGCTTTTGTATCCATCGGTATTGCAGGATGTGTAAGAAGTGGGCCTAGTTGGTAGATAATATTATTGGCCTTTTGACATCGTGTCTCTATTTCTCTGGTGATACTTCCATCCTCAGAAAAGATACTTCCCAAGTACTTAAACTCCTTTGTCTGTTTAAGCTTGCTGTTGTTGATGGTGATCAAAGGGTCCGATAAAAACTGTACATGGACTCCTTAATTTTACGATGCACGGAGGCGTAAATCAGTATACCCAGCAAACACAAAAACTTTAAAATAAGTTATATTTTGGCTTTTGGTTTAGGTAAAAACGTTTTAATAACATTAAAATGTCGGGTTATATAAAGGTCATGATGACGTTTTAAAACGTTTTGTATGAAAACACACTACAACAATATTTTTAAATGTTTTCAAAAATGTTATTGTAAACTATTTTTGCAAACATTTTTGTCAAATATTGTGCCAATACTTAAATAACATTATGTTAAAATATTTGAACCCAGCAAACACAGAAATGTTCTTAAAATATTTTTTTCAAAACCTTTTCATAACATTTAAATGTCGGGTTATAAAGGCTATGAAAACGTTTTTAAAACGTTATTGAAAATATTTTGGGCAAACATTTTTCGCAAAATATTTTTTCAACCCCAAAATAACATTCTGTTTAGAATGTTTTGTATAAAGTTTTCAAGAATGTTTTTGGAATGTTTTTGGAATGTTTTTGGAACGTTTTTGGAACGTTTTTATACCCTTTATATAACCCGACATTTAAACGTTTTCTGTAAAACATTTTTGTTTGCTGAGCAGTAGATTATCAAAAAATGTTTTTAAGGTTATGAAAACGTTTTATACTCTTAATATACCCTTTATATAACCCGACATTTAAACGTTTTCTGACAACCTTTTATAACCTTTTGCGAATGATGTCGAAAACGTTTTGTGTTTGCTGGGTAAGTATCGTTGATTTAAAATAAAAAAATAAAAAGATCAGTAAATCTTCCGAATTGCCATAGGCCAACGACACTAATAATTTCACTGGAATATTTGACCAGGTCCATAGTTTAGAATTTCGGACAAGTGGACTCCTTAAATTCTCGTTGAACCCCTAAAATATTGGTTTTGCAGATACCAAAGGGTCCAGAAAAATTAAATTGGACACTTTGATATTTTATACTCGCGCTACCCCTGCCCAGATTTGCAAAACAAGGGCATAGCAACACATATTTGAACTCTTTGAAGCCTAAATGGGCTGTCGAAGTCTCTCAAATGTTTTAAAAATCAAATTAGGACAGGCAATATATTCAAATGACGGGCAAACCTCAATTGCTATAGCTAATCTTTAAAATCTCAATAAAGGACTGCGGCTTCTGTTAGCAAGTCAACAAATTAAGGTTGATCTTAACCCTGGAATTATGGAAACTTTAACTGCTAAATTGATGGTCTGAAGATATAAAAGATATTTAGAATAGCAAAAACTTGATGAATCCATCTTTGAAGTTATATTTAACTGCTCAGTTTTGGAGAACATCTCCCAAAACTGATTTTTGACCCAAATTTCTTTCTGGAAAAATATTCTTGATTAAAAAAAAATCGTGGTTATGGTTTCGCTACAGTACGGTATACGTGGTGTGTCTTGAGAGAGCTTTTCAGTGATATGACATTCTTGACATAAAAATTCTGTTGAGCATTAGTAGTTAAGGTAGACTTTTTCGTACGCTAGGTCAAAGGTCACGATGACGTCACTTCCGGGTCAAAGGTCAACCGAGGTCAAAGGTCATGGGTCAAAGGTCACGATGACGTCACTTCCGGGTCAAAGGTCAACCGATGTCAAAGGTCACGGGTCAAAGGTCACGATGACGTCACTTCCGTGTCAAAGGTCATCAGGGGGTCAAAGGTCGATTTGCATATTCATGAGATGGGCGTGGCTTATATGAATATTCATGAGATGGGCGTGTCTAATTTGAATATTCATGATGTGGGCCTGGCTAATTAGCATATATGAATATTCACGAGATGGGCGTGGCTAATTAGCATATATGAATAAAATTTTGAAAAAAAATTTCAAATAAAATTTCAAAAAAAAAAAAAATTTCTAGAAAAAATTTCAAAAAAAAAATTTCAAAAGAAAATTTCAAAAAAAAAATTAAAAAAAACAATTTCAAGAAAAAAATTCAAAAAAAAATTTCAAAAAAAAATTTCAAAAAAAATTATAAAAACATTTGTGAAAAAAAAATAGAAAAAATAATTTTTTTAGAGTGACCCTTGACCCTGAAGTGACCTTTGACCCGAAATGACCCGTTTTTGTTCTAGAAACACCGAAATTTTAAAAATAAGGGAAAAAATGCCTAAAATAACGCGTCGTATCGGGCGTGTTACGGAAGGTATCGGCTTCAAACTCGGTATATACGGTAAGGGTCGAATTACGAGCTATCCGCGGGGGTCGAGGGGGTCGAAAGGTCAATGCGCTTAAAAAATTAATTTTGTCTAGGGAAATGTCGTATTTTTCGTTTTATATTACGTATTGAGGTAAAACTCCCTCACCATGCTACACGGAAGCAACCCTCGACCGGGAAGTGATGCTTGGCCCGGAGCGACCCTTTGACGAACTTTGATCCCTACGTGTCCACGTACTCGTATAAAATGACTTATGATCGGCGTGACATAGAACTGGATTAAAACCAGTTAGAACCAGTCCTACCACCTCCCACTACCACCATCACATACAGCAAAATACACCAATGCGTCGATCGCGTAATGAAATGATCGATCGCGTAATGAAATGCGTCAAAGCGTAACGAAATGCGCCGATTGCGTAACGAAATGCGCCGATTGCGTAATGAAATGCGTCAAAGCGTAACGAAATGTGTCAAAATGCGTCGATCGCGTAACGAATTGCATCAAAATGTGTCGATCGCGTAACGAAATGCGTCAAAGCGTAACAAATTGCGTCAACAATGCATCATTGCGTCCTAAAATACGTCAAATCGTAACAAATTGCTTAAATTGCGTAGTAACAAATTGCGTAAAAAATGCATCATTGCTTCCTAAAATGTGTCAAAGCGTAACAAATTGCTTAAATTGCGTAACAAATTATTTCAAAATGCGTCAAAAATAGAGTGACTCTTTACGTAATTTAAATCTGACATCGTTTCCGGTACAAAATGGCGCACTTCCGATACAAAATGGTGGAACATTTCAAAATGCACTTCCGGTTGACCTTTGACTCGGAAGTGACACTTGACCCCTTAATTGCGTCTTTACGTAACAAATTGCGTCAAATTACATCCATGGCGAGACAAAATGCGTAACGCGAAAGGGATGTTAGAGGTTTAAAATTGGGGTAATAACGACTAAAAGCGGCGATATTTTGTTTCTCTACTTTTTATTATCTTTAAAAATATTCGCGGGTTAATCTTCATCGTCTTCGCCCATGGTGGATTCCTCAACATCTTCATCATAATGGAACAGCCCATCAAATTTAGAGCGATGTTTAGCCATCGTTCTCAACACGGCTTTATCCACCTCGACGCCATTCTCCATTTTCTCCTCGAGATCGTCCGCGATCTCCGCGTAAACTCTGTCGTCTTTGAGAAGCGCGTGGCTTCGTAGAAACGCGCTGTACCGCTCGAAAAAGTCGCGTTTTACGGCCCATACCGTTTTCAAATGGGCCTTTTCCCTCGCCATCTCCGGATCCATGCCGTCGCCGACGTACTTTTCGTATTTTTCCCTCCTCATATCTTCCGTGGCTTCTTTAGCTCCCGCGTACCATTCCCGATAAGCCTCGTTGTCTTCCAGTTCGTCGCCGGATTCTCTGTCCGAGACAACCTCCGAGTCGTTATCGTCGGACTCCTCCTCCTCGTCTTCATCATCATCCTCTTCTTCTTCAAGGTGTACGTGTCGCTTGTGTCTCTCGAGATCGTACTTGCGCGAGAACGTCCTGCCGCACACGGAGCAAGGGTAAGATTTAAAAGTATTCATGTCGACTTTTCGGAAGTTAGGATCGAAATGATCGAAAGGTTTAAAATGACCGACTTATATACTAAACTTTTGCGTTACGCTAATCATTACGCAATTTACGCATTAAACTGCTTAATCAACGCATTTTAAAGCAATTTATTACGCTGTGACGCATTTCAATACGCAATTGACGCATTTTGTTACGCTTTGACGCATTTTGTTACGCTTTGACGCATTTTGTTGCGTAACTGACGCAATTTGTTACGCAATTGACGCATTGATTAGAGGTTAATAACTGCGCATCGGTTATTTGGAGGGCATTGTGAAAAATCTAAACATTTTGCCTTTGAACCGAGGAATATCCCGAGGGCGCAGCCCCGAGGATATTCCGAGGTCCAAAGCAAAATGTTTAGATTTTTCACAATGCCCGACATATAACCGATGCAAAGTTATTAACCTCATTCATAACCGTCACTTTGATCTTTTAACTTTACAAAATAACACAACATTTTCCTCAAAAGTTTGTAAAAATAAACAACTCTTACATCTTCCCTTTCCCAAAATCGATCAGGCTAAAACAAAACGACCAATAACAAAAGTGCGTATCAGAATCTGTGCAAATATGGTAGCGCGCAATCCAAATACGGCAGCCAGCGCGCGCGCAGTTCGTTGGACGCACAATACGGCGCACGCAGAAGTCAATTGTGTCAAGGATTCTCGAGTACTAATATACTATAGGATAAGCCACTCGTTTGCGCAAATGAAGTCATTCATTCAGCCTATGCGCCTTCATGCATGTGATGGCCTAGCTGGGCCCGGTACGTGTAGGAGTGTATAACCTGTGGAAGAGATGATGCAATGTTTACGTCATCGTTTCCAAAAAAATTAAATGGCGAAAAACGGCGAACATTTGGTCGAATCTTTCTATTACTATAATATCGTGAAAAACCAAATAGCTGAGGAGTTAGCTCAATATGCTAGGAATATATTCTGTTCGAGGACCCTATGACGAGACTGGCTAAATAAGCTGTATTTTTGCTGGAAGGGGTCCGAAAAATTGGCAGTCGATGGGCGCCATCTTGGATAAATTTGGTGTACTGAAAATGCCCAGCAACTGTCAATCAAATACGAACTTGTCAATTGAATATAGGATAAGTCTGTTCCACCGTGGCAGAAGTACGCACAACGTTGTTGTGCGAACCGTGCGTAAATTTTAGGCTAAGGTGCCTGAGCGTTACCAGGACGTTACTAGGTGTACTGAAAAAGCCTAGCAACTGTCACTCAAACTGCCGATGTGTCAATTAAGTTGCCGTAAAGTGACTTCAATTTTTATACAGGGTTTGAATACGAGTGTCACAGCCCTGATTGTGTGCGACATTGGAACAATTACGCATTATTTATTATTTATTTATTTTATTCATATTTATCCAGGGTAGCCCAATTCAGCCGATAGCTGGTCTTACATGGGGCCCTGCAATACATTTACATAACATTAAAAGGCAACAATTTTCAACATGCAATTTATATAAAATATACAACTATTAGTTACAAAATTAAAATACAGAAATATATACAATTTTCAAAGTAGAATAGAAATACATCATTAACAAGTACATGCTCAATTTTTTTAAGACTTGAATCTTTGCTTGAAAATCTGCACATTTATAGAACTTCTTACATCATTACTCAGTTTATTCCAAACCTCAACCCCACTGTATGAAAAAGATGATTTAAAGTACCCAGTGTCATAACCATTTGTGCAAGGCGGTAGAGCCAATAAATTGGACGCAGCTTGTCTGGTGTTCACATTATGTTTTTCATGTACATAAGAAAACCTGTTGATAAGGTACTGTGGTGATATATCGTTAAGACATTTAAACATTAACAGTGATTTGAAATACATTGCACGATTTGGAAGTGATTCCCAACCTAATATAGGAAACATTATATCAGAAGACGTAAGGTAGTTGGCACGCAATATTATTCTAGCACATCGCTTTTGTAAAACACATAATTTACGTACATCTTCATTGAAGCGACCAAACCAAACTACACTGCAATAGTCGAACTGCGGTTGGATAAGAGCCTTATAGGTCTGTCACACTACGACGGACTGGATCAACGTACATCACCGAATACAAAAATATTTTATTCGGTGGAAAAATCACCAGTCCGGCAGAAGATTCGGTGGGATTTTGGGTCCGATTCCCGTTCGTCTCTCTATGCGTTGTGGCCGCTAATAATCCTGCAGGCGTCTTATATCCGATCGTTCAACGTCCGACAAATGACCGGATTTGGGGTCCGATTCCCGTTCGTTTCTCTATGCGTTGTGGCTGCTAATAATCCTGCAGGCGTCTTATATTCGATCGTTCATCGTCCGACAAATGACCGGATTTGGGGGTCAACGTCCTACAAATGTCCGGATTTGGGGGTCCGATTCCCGTTCGTCTCTCTATGCGTTGTGGCCGCTAATAATCCTGCAGGCGTTTTATATTCAATCGTTCAACGTCCGACAAATGACCGGCGAATCCGTGGCATGTGGCACCAACAGGGACGTCCACCCTATCAGAAAAGTGGGGGAGGAGAGGGTGTTTGAGAGGGTTTTTGACCCCTTAGAGGCAGTGACGTAGCAAGCACTTTTTCAGAGGGTGAACAAAGTGGGGAAAAACAACTTTTAAGGGGGAAAACTTTGACGAAAATGGTCAAATATTGGCTAATAAGTACAAAAGGGCTACAAATCTGATATATCAGGGCAACCAGCGTCCGGGGGCAATAGACGTGAGAAACCTTTGGACAATGAAGGCCCAATTGAAGCCATTTGTCATTTTTTGGATCAATTTTAGCACTATTATTGGGTACTATTTTAGTTTGAAACAGCCGCAAATTGGTGAAACGAAAGCCCAATTGAAGCCATTGAAAAGTTTTCACCATTATGATTATTGTATAATATAAACAATTATTTTTAAAATAACACGTGGATGTCCATAGCAGAAGCAAAAAGGAAGACTTGTCCATTTTTCAAAATGAAGGTGCAATTGAAACCATTTGCATGGGCACTGTAGGGCCTATTTACATTATTAGGCCTAGGCCTATTGTGTAGAAATTTAGTTTTAAAAATGGAAAATTTGGTAAATTGTTTTTGGTGCATCATTTTTACACTATTATTGCCTTAACAAAAAACAAAGAAGGCCCGAACTGAATTTGCAAAATTTAAAATGTTACACTGATCCACTGACATCACTTAGATAAGACTTCAGACTCGTAATTTCAGGTAATACATGCATGGATTGATATGTTAAAGTCAGTTATAGACCTAAGTCCGTCTTAATACTGATTTTTGTGACAAAATGTCACGGGCCCTACATATCGACGGGCCGGCAGTATTTTTCACAGGCTTTTGGACCAAGGAACCACATTTAAGCACTGCCTATAATAATCACAGGCCTATACTTAGGCTTACTATATACTATCCTGGGCCTACTCAATAACGTACAATTTAACCTTTTCCATGTTTTCTCTTCTTTTTCTTTCTTGTCAATCACTAAAACTGGTAGGAATTTGATATTGCGTCCTCTACCCTTCAGAAAGTACCCTCCCTCAATACTACTTACATGCATGGTCCTACTAAATTACGTGCAATTTAACTTTTCTCTTCTCTTCTCTCTTCAATTTTTCTCACTTTCTTTTCTTTTTCTCTCCTTTCCCCTTTTTCTTCTTGTCAGTCACAAAAGTACTGGGGCAATATGATACTGCGTCACACACCCTTCAGAAAGTCCCCCCATGATCGATGCACATGTTCGCCATAGGCCTACATCCGGCACAAGCGCCTGCGAAACCTTGCAAACACCTGCGGTATATAAACGAAAGAATAACGAACAAACCCAGGGTATTATACAGAACAGTACGAACACACATCGGACAACTTCCGAACATGTGTATTCGGTACACTCCGTTTCAAGTTTTGTGCATGCACAAAACTTGAAACGTATTGTCGACGGACTAAACAAACATCACCTAACACGAAACGCATTTGGCGGATAATAGCAGGACATATGAAGAACATAAAACGAACATTGACGAACACTAACGGATTTGCTAAAATACCATCTGTTTTTTATACGGAAGACCGATCCGGTGTAGTGTGACACTAACACGGTCTGGGTCAACGTACATCACCTAATGCAAAAATATGCTATCCGGTGGTGAAGGCCTCACAGGAACGTATTTACAACGAACACGGGCCGAGTGCAACGAACAAAGAACAAACATGAACGAAAGGAGAACGAACAAACTCCGGCAATATGCAGCACCATACGAACACACATCGGATAAATACCGAACATGTGTATTCGGTACACTCCGTTTCAAGTTTTGTGCATGCACAAAACTTGCCGACGGACTTAACGAACATCACCTAACACGAAACGCATTTGGCGGATGATAGCAGGACATACAAAGAACATAAAACGATCATTGACGAACAACAACGGATTTACTAAAATACCATCCGTTTCTTGTACGGAAGACCTATTCGGTGTAGTGTGACAGAAGCATTATATAAAACATTAAGAGTGCGAACGTCAAGAAATGTTTTTAGACGTCTCAAGAGTCCTATTTTACAAAACAATTTCTGTATGACTGAATTAACATGATCGTGCCAAAGTAATTTAGAATCTATCTTTACACCAAGACATTTGGCACTATGAACTCTTACAAGTTGACAATCATCAATGGAAACTGAAAAAGCAGAGCATTTATCATTACGTAACTTAGGCTCACTACCAATGAGCATAACATTTGTCTTATCAGTATTAAGAAACAATTTGTTTACATTTAACCATGCCTTAATTGCAGAAAGATCGTCAGTGAGCTTTTTAGAAATAATATCAGTATCAGTACCACTGACAGACAGAGTGGTATCGTCTGCGTACATAGATATTTTCCCATGTGATATTACATTTGGCATATCATTGATAAAAATCAAAAATAATAATGGGCCCAATATACTGCCCTGCGGAACACCAACTTTTATTTCAAGAGAATCAGAGACAATACCCTTAAAAGTAACTCTTTGCTTTCTACAAGATAAATACGATGCAAACCATTTAACTGTATCTTCAGATGCCCCAATATAATGGAGCTTTCTAAGCAAAATATCATGATTTACGGTGTCGAACGCTTTTCTAAGGTCGATAAAGTGAGGTCAATTGTGAGATATTAATGACCTCGATTTGCGTTCGCGCTGGTTCGCGTTTTCACAGATAATAAAATATGATTGGATCGCACGCATCGCGTTTATTAATGAGGTTATGAATTCATTTTGTTGTATGTGGTGGTGGTGGGAGGGGATAGGAGAACAGGTTTTATCCGGTTCCATATCGCGATTCCCCTTCACAATCGGAATACGAATACTCCACACGGGTCTACGAAAGAGAAATATTCATGGTCAAAATGCACTACATTACCCAGCTCTTTGACTCATTTTGAAGCATTTTATCGTGCAATCGGTGTCACTTCCGGGTCGAGGGTCGCTTCCGTGTAGCATGATCAGGGCTTTAAGTTTTACCTCGATATGATATTTCCCTAGACAAAATTAATCATCGTCCTTTCGACCCCTCGACCCCCGCGGATAGCTCGTAATTCGACCCTTACCGTATATACCGAATTTTACGCCGATGGGTTTCGTAATACGCCCGATACGACGCGTTATTTTAGGCAAATTTTTTCCCTTATTTTTAAAATTTCGGTGTTTCTAGAACAAAAACGGGTCATTTCGGGTCAAAGGCCACTTCAGGGTCAAGGGTCACTCTAAAAAAATTATTTTTTCTATTTTTTTTTCAAAAATGTTTTTATAATTTTTTTTGAAATTTTTTTTGAAATTTTTTTTGAAATTTTCTTTTGACATTTTTTTTTGAAATTTTTTTGAAATTTTTTTTGAAATTTTATTTGAAATTTTTTTAAATTTTATTTTGAAATTTTTTCATTTTTTTTCAACTTTTTTCAAAATTTTATTCATATATGCTAATTAGCCACGCCCATCTCGTGAATATTCATATATGCTAATTAGCCACGCCCACATCATGAATATTCAAATTAGCCACGCCCATCTCATGAATATTCATATAAGCCACGCCCATCTCATGAATATTAAAATCGACCTTTGACCCCCTGATGACCTTTGACACGGAAGTGACGTCATCGTGACCTTTGACCCGTGACCTTTGACCTCGGCTGACCTTTGACCCGGAAGTGACGTCATCGTGACCTTTGACCCGTGACCTTTGACCTCGGTTGACCTTTGGCCCGGAAGTGACGTCATCGTGACCTTTGACCTAGCGTACGAAAAAGTCTACCTTAAGGTGGCTGTGTACTCTCAGACATGCATGTAGTAAAAGTGCAATAACTTTGTAATTATTCGCGCAAAGTATACATTTTTATGAAGGCAAGACATCAATAAATCTTAATATAAATACAGATTTGGGGTAAAAACAACAAGTTTTTGGCAATATTTGTTAGGTACATCATAACAAAAAACATTCTTTCCAAAATATTTTATTTTGTTTTTAGCTCAATCTTGAGGCTCCATTCCAAAAACGGTTTTTTATTTTTTGATATTGGCCTTATTTTTTGAGATATTGACCATATAAGGCATCAAAATGAACTTTTAAAATTCAAAAACGCCTATTTGCACAAAATGATGCCCAAAATCGGAAATAGACCAAAATATAAAAAAATGAGAAAACCGTTTCTTGAGTCGATCATGCTTTTTACGATGATCATATTTGCTTACCTATAGATGCTGTATTTATTGAGTTATCGTGTACCTAAATCGTCATTTTACCGAGAAAATGAACATTGAAAGAATGGCCGTTGAAGTTTAAAGTGGTGACATTATGCACTTTCATCGAATCTTACAGGAGAATGCGGCAGTTTTCGTTTTTCTACCTTATATAACGTGAACATCGGGTAAATCCACAGCCCCTTGAGAGGTTTGAGCGAAATCCATTCATAACTTGATATTTAAATCGGGGAAAGAACTTGAAAAACCCACATTTTATCAGCTAAAACGGAGCCATTTGACCGCTAGGTTTTGTGAAATCAGTGCTTCCGTGGTGCTTCCATAAGATGCGCCGCGCATGTAGGTACGCGTTGCGTATGCGTAGCGTATTTGTGCGTTAACAAATTGCGCGATACGCAACGCGATGCGCGGTTGCTCGCGTGTACCCTGCTGGTACAACAAAGATTTTCTTTCCTTTTCAATTTCAAATACGAGTGGAATAGTGAAATAAAATCCTTAAAATATTGCAGTTGGAGTTTACAAATCTGGATTTTCATTCCTTAAATTTATAAAAAACATAACAAAGTACAAACTTATCAAAAAAGCTCAATTTTGCGAAAGAAACCATGTCTAGAGTACACAGCCGCGTTAAGAAAACCTAAGGCACAACATCGAATTTGGTCTCATAGAACTATCGGTACCTGATTAGGTACCGATGATTCTTAACTTCACTCCCTGGAAATTGTATCAAGTACAATAATTAACAGTTGCAAAGTGTTATTGTTTTTCATTTAAATAAAAAATACATGCACTGTACAAATGTTCAGGGTACGATAGAAAGAGCCATCTGTGCCTTTTCGGGTACCGATAGCGCAAAGGACCAAAAAGATGTCGTGCCTAATCCTAACATTAAAATCTAACATTGACACTACTTTCATGAGTTGGTTGGCGGAATGCGGTTGCAGGGAGCCTCAGCTATTTCCTTTTCTTTTCAAATCAACGATGAAATAAATAAAAAACACAAACCTCCTCAAATTCCTTGGCATTCTTATTGTAGAATTCTATCAGTTCCTCAGCAGTACCTTCCTCTCCAATTTTGGCCAACCCATCGCGTATCCGTTGATCACGTTCCTCAACTTGTTCTTTCACTAAATTATCGCCACCATCGTTCAAATCGTTTGATTTATTCTTTGACAACATCGTTCTGATTCTCACCTGCGTGGATTGAAATGATGTGTTAGGCTATTTGAATCAGGGCCGTTCCGACCATCAGGCCAGGTAAGGTGGTTGCCTACGGCGGCAAACGTAGAGGGGCGCAAAAAAAGGCGAAAAAATAAAAAATGGGAATATAGAAAGGAAAACAGTTGTGGGCGGTATACAAATAGGTCAAAACCGATGAGTTTTCAAGGGGTACCCCCTTAACACTTTTTTGGTATGCTTAATTGGTAGGGCGGCAGGGAGAGGCTTTGCCTAGGGCGGCAAAATCCCTAGGAACGGTCCTGATTTGAATGTACGCATAGGGCTGTATAACCATACTAAAATTCTTGTCATTTGATTGATTGAATTCACGTCCCACATCAAAATATATAGTTAGGTATCTTAATAGTCTATAATACCAATGAATACGTCGATAAGAATAGAAAAAGAAAAAAAGTATCGGTATAGTTCCGGCATGTACGGGATAGCATCCGGTAGGTATTCTGGAGCTATCCGAAAATATCCGCTAGCGGATACTAGTTGGATACTAGTATCGATATAGTGATCTTTGTCGTTTGTGTGTTAATAACATCATCATTAACATGATCATCGTCATCATCTGTCATCGTCATCAACATCATCATCATCATCATCATCGTCGTCGTCATCATAATCATCACCATTTCCTCCACATCACCACACCAACAAAAATATAATTACGTGGTTTTCAGGTCACCAACAAAAATCTGAAATTGGTCTTGACATGATTTTTTTCACCACCTGTAGGTGACATTACGAACTATTTGTATGCAAATTTTTAAGTAACTACCTTTAACAAAACAAAACTTATGACCCAGGCCCAACGGGTAGAACTTTTTGAATGACCCTCGTACGTATATCAATCAATTTGCTGCAAGTCCTCAGATAAAATTAATATACAAAATATGTAAAATCAGGTTTTATTACAACGTATCTAACATAATACAAACACTTTACTGCTAAAGTCTATTTTGAAAATAAATATTGTTGTTATCAAAATTGCTTCAATGGCAAAATTTCTGTAGGTTTGCGTGTCGGATTCTCATCCTGTATTTTAGGTACTGCATTTATTCCTAAATTTTAGGTATACTCCATTTAGCATACATGTAAATATTAATAGTTTATTTAAGGCCAAGAAAAAGTCATTTAATAATAAGTAAATTAATTATCTTTTAGGGCCTTATTATACGGAAGCATATTAGTGCCAAAAAAAAAAAAAAAGAAAATTAGAAATATTATTGCGAATATTCGCAATAATTATTGCGAATATTCGCAATGTTATTGCGAATATTCGCAATGTTATTGCGAATATTCGCAATATTATTGCGAATATTCGCAATAATTATTGCGAATATTCGCAATGTTATTGCGAATATTCGCATGTTATTATGCGAATATTCGCAATAATTATTGCGAATATTCGCAATAATTATTGCGAATATTCGCAATAATTATTGAGTATAAAACTATCGACAGTAGATAGCTGGTGCAAAGTGTGAACATAAACCTATCTAGAGTAGATAATGTGTGAGTAAAAACCTTTCTAAAGTAGATAGCAAAGTGTGAATAAAACTATCAACAGTAGATATCAGGTTATGAGTATGACAGTAGGCCTATATATAGCAGATATCAGTGTGTGGGAATAAAAGTATCTTCAGTAGATAGTAGGTGTGATTATTAAACTATCTAGAGTAGATAGCAAAGTGTGAGTATAAAAGTATATTCAGAAGATAGCAGGGTATGAGTGTAAAACGAGCTAAAGTAGATGGCAGGGTGTGCGTATAAAAGAATCTTAAGTAGATGACAAGGTGTCCGTGTAAATATATCTACAGTAGACAGCAAAGCATGAGTATAAAAATATGTAGAGTAGATAGCAGGGTGTGAGTACAAAACGTTCTAAAGTAGATTTCAAAGGGTGAATAAAACTCCCAACAAGTAAAAAATCGGGGTGTGAGTATTTATAGTAGATATTAGAGTTTGAGAATAAAAGTATCTTCAGTAGTAGGCTGTGAGTATAAAAGTATCTTCAGTAGATTAGAGGACGTAATTATAAAACTATCTAGAGTAGATAGCAAAGTTTGAGTATAAATGTATCTTCAGTAGATAGCAGGGTATGAGTGTAAAACGAGCTAAAGTAGATGACAGGGTATGCGTATTAAAGAATCTGATGTAGATGACATATCTAGAGTAGATATCAGGGTTTGAGAATAAAAGTATCTTCAGTAGATTGCAACATGCAAGTATAAAACTATCTTCAGTAGGTAATAAAGTGTGAGTATCAAACTATCTATAAAGTTATAGAACCGTGACGCCGAAGCATGAAACACCGATTGCATTAATAAGTAGGCCTACATAATCAAACTGGTGGTGTGATTATTGCGAATATTCGCAATAATTATTGCGAATATTCGCAATGTTATTGCGAATATTCGCAATGTTATTGCGAATATTCGCAATGTTATTGCGAATATTCGCAATAATTATTGCAAATATTCGCAACGTTATTGCGAATATTCGCAATAATTATTGCGAATATTCGCAATGTTATTGCGAATATTCGCAATGTTATTGCGAATATTCGCAATAATTATTGCGAATATTCGCAATAATTATTGAGTATAAAACTATCGACAGTAGATAGCTGGTGCAAAGTGTGAACATAAAACTATCTAGAGTAGATAATGTGTGAGTAAAAACCTTTCTAAAGTAGATAGCAAAGTGTGAATAAAACTATCAACAGTAGATATCAGGTTATGAGTATGACAGTAGGCCTATATATAGCAGATATCAGTGTGTGGGAATAAAAGTATCTTCAGTAGATAGTAGGTGTGATTATTAAACTATCTAGAGTAGATAGCAAAGTGTGAGTATAAAAGTATATTCAGAAGATAGCAGGGTATGAGTGTAAAACGAGCTAAAGTAGATGGCAGGGTGTGCGAATAAAAGAATCTTAAGTAGATGACAAGGTGTCCGTGTAAATATATCTACAGTAGACAGCAAAGCATGAGTATAAAAATATGTAGAGTAGATAGCAGGGTGTGAGTACAAAACGTTCTAAAGTAGATTTCAAAGGGTGAATAAAACTCCCAACAAAAAAAAAATCGGGGTGTGAGTATTTATAGTAGATATTAGAGTTTGAGAATAAAAGTATCTTCAGTAGTAGGCTGTGAGTATAAAAGTATCTTCAGTAGATTAGAGGACGTAATTATAAAACTATCTAGAGTAGATAGCAAAGTTTGAGTATTAATGTATCTTCAGTAGATAGCAGGGTATGAGTGTAAAACGAGCTAAAGTAGATGACAGGGTATGCGTATTAAAGAATCTGATGTAGATGACATATCTAGAGTAGATATCAGGGTTTGAGAATAAAAGTATCTTCAGTAGATTGCAACATGCAAGTATAAAACTATCTTCAGTAGGTAATAAAGTGTGAGTATCAAACTATCTATAAAGTTATAGAACCGTGACGCCGAAGCATGAAACACCGATTGCATTAATAAGTAGGCCTACATAATCAAACTGGTGGTGTGATTATTGCGAATATTCGCAATAATTATTGCGAATATTCGCAATATTATTGCGAATATTCGCAAATTATTGCGAATATTCGCAATGTTATTGCGAATATTCGCAATGTTATTGCGAATATTCGCAATGTTATTGCGAATATTCGCAATAATTATTGCGAATATTCGCAATGTTATTGCGAATATTCGCAATATATTGCGAATATTCGCAATAATTATTGCGAATATTCGCAATGTTATTGCGAATATTCGCAATGTTATTGCGAATATTCGCAATGTTATTGCGAATATTCGCAATGTTATTGCGAATATTCGCAATGTTATTGCGAATATTCGCAATAATTATTGCGAATATTCGCAATAATTATTGCGAATATTCGCATGTTATTGCGAATATTCGCAATGTTATTGCGAATATTCAATAATTATTGCGAATATTCGCAAAAATTATTGAGTATAAAACTATCGACAGTAGATAGCTGGTGCAAAGTGTGAACATAAAACTATCTAGAGTAGATAATGTGTGAGTAAAAACCTTTCTAAAGTAGATAGCAAAGTGTGAATAAAACTATCAACAGTAGATATCAGGTTATGAGTATGACAGTAGGCCTATATATAGCAGATATCAGTGTGTGGGAATAAAAGTATCTTCAGTAGATAGTAGGTGTGATTATTAAACTATCTAGAGTAGATAGCAAAGTGTGAGTATAAAAGTATATTCAGAAGATAGCAGGGTATGAGTGTAAAACGAGCTAAAGTAGATGGCAGGGTGTGCGTATAAAAGAATCTTGAGTAGATGACAAGGTGTCCGTGTAAATATATCTACAGTAGACAGCAAAGCATGAGTATAAAAATATGTAGAGTAGATAGCAGGGTGTGAGTACAAAACGTTCTAAAGTAGATTTCAAAGGGTGAATAAAACTCCCAACAAGTAAAAATCGGGGTGTGAGTATTTATAGTAGATATTAGAGTTTGAGAATAAAAGTATCTTCAGTAGTAGGCTGTGAGTATAAAAGTATCTTCAGTAGATTAGAGGACGTAATTATAAAACTATCTAGAGTAGATAGCAAAGTTTGAGTATAAATGTATCTTCAGTAGATAGCAGGGTATGAGTGTAAAACGAGCTAAAGTAGATGACAGGGTATGCGTATTAAAGAATCTGATGTAGATGACATATCTAGAGTAGATATCAGGGTTTGAGAATAAAAGTATCTTCAGTAGATTGCAACATGCAAGTATAAAACTATCTTCAGTAGGTAATAAAGTGTGAGTATCAAACTATCTATAAAGTTATAGAACCGTGACGCCGAAGCATGAAACACCGATTGCATTAATAAGTAGGCCTACATAATCAAACTGGTGGTGTGACTATTGCGAATATTCGCAATAATTATTGCGAATATTCGCAATGTTATTGCGAATATTCGCAATAATTATTGCAAATATTCGCAATGTTATTGCGAATATTCGCAATGTTATTGCGAATATTCGCAATGTTATTGCGAATATTCGCAATAATTATTGCGAATATTCGCAATGTTATTGCGAATATTCGCAATGTTATTGCGAATATTCGCATAATTATTGCGAATATTCGCAATAATTATTGCGAATATTCGCAATAATTATTGAGTATAAAACTATCGACAGTAGATAGCTGGTGCAAAGTGTGAACATAAAACTATCTAGAGTAGATAATGTGTGAGTAAAAACCTTTCTAAAGTAGATAGCAAAGTGTGAATAAAACTATCAACAGTAGATATCAGGTTATGAGTATGACAGTAGGCCTATATATAGCAGATATCAGTGTGTGGGAATAAAAGTATCTTCAGTAGATAGTAGGTGTGATTATTAAACTATCTAGAGTAGATAGCAAAGTGTGAGTATAAAAGTATATTCAGAAGATAGCAGGGTATGAGTGTAAAACGAGCTAAAGTAGATGGCAGGATGTGCGAATAAAAGAATCTTAAGTAGATGACAAGGTGTCCGTGTAAATATATCTACAGTAGACAGCAAAGCATGAGTATAAAAATATGTAGAGTAGATAGCAGGGTGTGAGTACAAAACGTTCTAAAGTAGATTTCAAAGGGTGAATAAAACTCCCAACAAGTAAAAAACGGGGTGTGAGTATTTATAGTAGATATTAGAGTTTGAGAATAAAAGTATCTTCAGTAGTAGGCTGTGAGTATAAAAGTATCTTCAGTAGATTAGAGGACGTAATTATAAAACTATCTAGAGTAGATAGCAAAGTTTGAGTATTAATGTATCTTCAGTAGATAGCAGGGTATGAGTGTAAAACGAGCTAAAGTAGATGACAGGGTATGCGTATTAAAGAATCTGATGTAGATGACATATCTAGAGTAGATATCAGGGTTTGAGAATAAAAGTATCTTCAGTAGATTGCAACATGCAAGTATAAAACTATCTTCAGTAGGTAATAAAGTGTGAGTATCAAACTATCTATAAAGTTATAGAACCGTGACGCCGAAGCATGAAACACCGATTGCATTAATAAGTAGGCCTACATAATCAAACTGGTGGTGTGATTATTGCGAATATTCGCAATAATTATTGCGAATATTCGCAATGTTATTGCGAATATTCGCAATATTATTGCGAATATTCGCAATAATTATTGCAAATATTCGCAATGTTATTGCGAATATTCGCAATAATTATTGCGAATATTCGCAATGTTATTGCGAATATTCGCAATGTTATTGCGAATATTCGCAATAATATTGCGAATATTCGCAATAATTATTGCGAATATTCGCAATGTTATTGCATGTTATGCGAAACATTGCGAATATTCGCAATAATTATTGAGTATAAAACTATCGACAGTAGATAGCTGGTGCAAAGTGTGAACATAAAACTATCTAGAGTAGATAATGTGTGAGTAAAAACCTTTCTAAAGTAGATAGCAAAGTGTGAATAAAACTATCAACAGTAGATATCAGGTTATGAGTATGACAGTAGGCCTATATATAGCAGATATCAGTGTGTGGGAATAAAAGTATCTTCAGTAGATAGTAGGTGTGATTATTAAACTATCTAGAGTAGATAGCAAAGTGTGAGTATAAAAGTATATTCAGAAGATAGCAGGGTATGAGTGTAAAACGAGCTAAAGTAGATGGCAGGGTGTGCGAATAAAAGAATCTTAAGTAGATGACAAGGTGTCCGTGTAAATATATCTACAGTAGACAGCAAAGCATGAGTATAAAAATATGTAGAGTAGATAGCAGGGTGTGAGTACAAAACGTTCTAAAGTAGATTTCAAAGGGTGAATAAAACTCCCAACAAGTAAAAATCGGGGTGTGAGTATTTATAGTAGATATTAGAGTTTGAGAATAAAAGTATCTTCAGTAGTAGGCTGTGAGTATAAAAGTATCTTCAGTAGATTAGAGGACGTAATTATAAAACTATCTAGAGTAGATAGCAAAGTTTGAGTATTAATGTATCTTCAGTAGATAGCAGGGTATGAGTGTAAAACGAGCTAAAGTAGATGACAGGGTATGCGTATTAAAGAATCTAATGTAGATGACATATCTAGAGTAGATATCAGGGTTTGAGAATAAAAGTATCTTCAGTAGATTGCAACCTGCAAGTATAAAACTATCTTCAGTAGGTAATAAAGTGTGAGTATCAAACTATCTATAAAGTTATAGAACCGTGACGCCGAAGCATGAAACACCGATTGCATTAATAAGTAGGCCTACATAATCAAACTGGTGGTGTGATTATTGCGATTATTCGCAATAATTATTGCGAATATTCGCAATAATTATTGCGAATATTCGCAATAATATTGCGAATATTCGCAATAATTATTGCGAATATTCGCAATAACATTGCGAATATTCGCAATAACATTGCGAATATTCGCAATGTTATTGCGAATATTCGCGCAATGTTATTGCGAATATTCGCAATGTTATTGCGAATATTCGCAATGTTATTGCGAATATTCGCAAAAATTATTGCGAATATTCGCAATAATTATTGCGAATATTCGCAATAATTATTGAGTATAAAACTATCGACAGTAGATAGCTGGTGCAAAATGTGAACATAAAACTATCTACAGTAGATAGTGTGTGAGTAAAAACCTTTCTAAAGTAGATAGCAAAGTATGAATAAAACTATCAACAGTAGATATCAGGTTATGAGTATGACAGTAGGCCTATATATAGCAGATACCAGTGTGTGGGAATAAAAGTATCTTCAGTAGATAGGAGAGTGTGATATAAAACTATCTACAGTAGATAGCAAAGTGTGAGTATAAAAGTATATTCAGATAGTAGGGTATGAGTGTAAAACGAGCTAAAGTAGATGGCAGGGTGTGCGTATAAAAGAATCTTAAGTAGATGATAAGGTGTCAGTGTATATATATCCACAGTAGACAGCAAAGCATGAGTATAAAAATATGTAGAGTAGATAGCAGGGTGTGAGTACAAAACGTTCCAAAGTAGATTTCAAAGGGTGAATAAAAACTCCCAAGTAAAAATCGGGGTGTGAGTATTTATAGTAGATATTAGAGTTTGAGAATAAAAGTATCTTCAGTAATTATAAAACTATCTAGAGTAGATAGCAAAGTTTGAGTATGAATGTATCTTCAGTAGATAGCAGGGTATGAGTGTAAAACGAGCTAAAGTAGATGGCAGGGTATGCGTATCAAAGAATCTGATGTAGATGACATATCTAGAGTAGATATCAGGGTTTGAGAATAAAAGTATCTTCAGTAGATTGCAACATGCAAGTATAAAACTATCTTCAGTAGATAACAAAGTGTGAGTATAAAGCTATCTATGAAGTTATAGAAACATTTGCAAAGTATCAATGAGAAGCTCTGTCTTTCTGTCTTTTCAATATATATCTCATGATCATAGCACCTAAAATAAACAAGAGGAGTCTTTCAAAAGACACAGTTCACGGATCAGGTGTATAGTAATTTGTTCTAACTTTTCATTTTAATATCTAACCTACTCTGCACTGATCTTACAATAAATTAGTGATTTGACGCATAATGATACCTACATCCTGACTCTAGCTTATATAACTCTCCATCCAGCAAGAAACTCATTGAAATAGAAACTTTCAAATCACTTACACTATCATAGGCCTATTGAAATTCAATAAATATACCATACAGATAATAACCTTGGCCCAATAATTATTAGGGATCCAATTATGATAAGCTAACACCACTGGGTAGATAACAGGAACTAGATTTTGTCAGTTGGAAGGAATTGAGTAAATCGCCTGTATCAAAATAGTAGTGTATTTTTCATGCAGTAATATGCTCAGCCTTATCACAAAATAAACAATAGCATTGACCTTACCCACCAATCAGTAAAGCCTATTATAATCATGTGATGGCTCAATCCAATAGTGAACATGCTTAGAAAAAAGAAAAAAAATAGTCTTGGCTGCCATTGTCTCAATACAAGATAAGATGTGCTAAAAAGTCCTTATCATGTGGGGCAGGATTAGATAAAGCCGGATACAAACCTGGGTATGAGACATTAGGAATTATTTCCTAGCCTCTTAACCACAGGGTTGTTGGGCTACAATAGCTATTTAACACACAGTGTATATAAGGGATAAACTGTGCATATGAGATATGGGTTCAAGTGGGGAAAATGTTCACTCCGTGAACAAAAAGCGCCAAATAATTGGGCGCCAAATCCAAAAGTTGGTGACCACCATGTGAGATCCCTTGTTATAAGCTTTTATTGATATAAGTATCATCCTCACAGCAACTACAATAAAAGAGCGCCCCATTGGGAGCAAAAACAAAAAATGTGATATGATCAAGGTGAATGAGTCACATGTCGGCAATTTTCAATTAGAAGTTTTATTTTTACATCATTTTCTGGCAGTTTATGAATGCTACATTTTGGTGCAAACCCCATCAAAATCAGACATCTGGTTACTGAGTTATGAACAATTTACCAATGGCTGAAAAAATATAAAACAAATGAATTGGAACACTGTTTTTGCCAATATCTCAAAAACAATATTAACGACATCCGACTCATTCACCTTGATTATGTCACAAATTGGTGACCATCATGTCATCTCTTGCCCACCGTGACAACCCTTAACCCACCCTAAGACCCTTAAAGCAACCACACCCCTTGACCCACCATGGCAACCCGTTGATGTTGTCCCGGGATGTTGTCCAGGGAAAGAAAAGCAACTAGATGTCACAGCTGTGTTTGAGCAAACACGAATATATATGCCCGTGGCCCCCCTATGCTCACAAACGAAAACTTGGTGACCATCATGTAAAAGCCCTTGTTAAAAGCTTTAATTGATATCAGAATCATCCTCATAGCTCTTAGAATAAAAAACGCCAAATTGGGCGCCAATTCCAAAAATTGGTAACCATCATGTGAAAGCCCTTGTTATTAACTTTAATTGATATAAGTATCATCCTCATAGCACCTAAAATTAAAAAGCACCCAATTGGGCGTCAAATCCAACAGTTGGTGACCACCATGTGGAAGCCCTTGTTATAAACTTTAATCGATATAAGTATCATCCTCATAGCACCTAAAATAAAAAGCGCCCAATTGGGCGTCAAATCCAACAGTTGGTGACCACCATGTGGAAGCCCTTGTTATAAACTTTAATTGATATAAGTATCATCCTCATAGCACCTAAAATAAAAAAGCGCCAAATTGGGCGCAAAATCCAACAGTTAGTGACCACCATGTGAAAGCCCTTGTTATAAACTTTAATCGATATAAGTATCATCCTCATAGCACCTAAAATAAAAAAGCGCCCAATTGGGCGTTAAATCCAACAGTTGGTGACCACCATGTGGAAGCCCCAGTTATAAACTTTAATTGATATAAGTATCATCCTCATAGCACCTAAAATAAAAAGCGCCCAATTGGGCACCAAATCTAACAATTGGTGACCACCATTTGGAAGCCCTTGTTATAAACTTTAATTGATATAAGTATCATCCTCATAGCACCTAAAAATTTTAAAAGCGCCCAATTGGGCGCCAAAACCAAAAGTTGGTAACCATCATGTTGAAGCCCTCTTTATAAGCTTTAATTGATATAAGTATCATCCTCATAGCACTTAAAATTTTAAAAAGTGCCCAATTGGGCGCCAAATCTAAAAACTGGTGACCACCCCTTGCTCACCCCCTTACAAACCTTGACAACCCTTTACCCTCCTAACACCCATTAACCAACCACACCCCATGTCCCACAATGACAACCTTTTGAGGTGGTCCAAGGCACCAATATCAAAATGCCTACACATTCCCTTTTAAGGGAGTTTTTGTCAAGTGATCAATTTCCTTGACGTACGATTCAGGCCGTTATCATTGTAAACCCATGTAGCTAACGAAATGCTACCTATTGCGTTACACTGTGTTAATAGGTCGTACCTATTTTGCCTTTTAAAGCCTTTGAACTTTGACCTTTGGGGTTGCAGCTACCATAGGCTACATCTGGGGCCATGGGCCATCATTGTACCAAGTATGAACCCTGAGGGCGCTGTAGTTCTTGAGCTAGAGCTGTTTGAAATTTTACACATATTGGTCCCTGTAGCCCATGACCTTTGACCTCTGGCGTCAGGGCTACCCCAGGAAATTTCTAGGGGTCATGGGCCATCATTATTCCAAGTATGGGCCCTGAGCCTACTTTAGATATTGTGCAAAGTTATTGCGAATATTCGCAATAACATTGCGAATATTCGCAATAATTATTGCGAATATTCGCAATAACATTGCGAATATTCGCAATAATATTGCGAATATTCGCAATAATTATTGCGAATATTCGCAATAATTATTGCGAATATTCGCAATAATGTATGGGTGGCCGATAGCAACAAACACGTCTAAAATTATACGCCTGATCAAGATGCAATCTTGGACGTCCAAAAATTTCGCGGCAGACATAAATCGACGAATCACAGTGTCAGAAATCTACTGTAGATAGTTTTATACTCACACTTTGCTATCTACTGTAAATTCTTTTATACTCCCACCATGCAATCTACTGTAGCTCCTTTTATACTCACACCATGCTATCTATAATGTTATACTCACACTTTCCGATCTACTGAAGTTACTTTTGTAGTAACACTCTGGTATCTACTGAAAATTGTTTTTATACTCACACCTGATATCTATAGTAGATAGTTTTTATTCGCATCCTGCTATCTATTGTAATTTTATACTCACTTAAGTAGAGATTAAAGTGCGACAGGGTCGGAAATCTACTGTAGATAGTTTTATACTCACACTTTGCTATCTACTGTAGATTCTTTTATACTCACACCATGCAATCTACTGTAGCTCCTTTTATACTCACGCAAAATGCCATCTTTTGCACTATACTGTGTTAATAGGTCGAACGTCTTTGCTATTGACGTACGTTCAAATCCGTCATCATTGCAAATACAGGTAGCTACCAAAATGCCATCTTTTACACTACAATGCGTTAATAGGTTCAACGTACGACTCGTATTTGATATTGACGTACGTTCCAATCCGTTATCATTGCAAATACAGGTAGCTAGCCAAATGCCACCTTTTGCACTACTCTGTGTAAATAGGTCGAACGTTTTTTGCCTTTTAAAGCCTGTGAACTTTGACCTCTGGGGTTGCAGCTACCATAGGATACATCTGGGGCCATGGGCCAACATTTTACCAAGTATGAACCCTGAGGGCGCTGTGGTTCTTGAGCTAGAGCTGTTTCAAATTTTACACATATTGGTCCCTGTAGCCCATGACCTTTGACCTCTGCCGTCGGGGCTACCCCAGGAAATTTCTAGGGTCATGGGCCATCATTATACCAAGTATGGGCCCCGAGCCTACTTTAGATATTGTGCAAAGTTATTGCGAATATTCGCAATAACATTGCGAATATTCGCAATAATTATTGCGAATATTCGCATAACATTGCGAATATTCGCAATAACATTGCGAATATTCGCAATAATTATTGCGAATATTCGCAATAATTATTGCGAATATTCGCAATAATTATTGCGAATATTCGCAATAATGTATGGGTGGCCGATAGCAACAAAACACGTCTAAAATTATACGCCTGATCAAGATGCAATCTTGGACGTCCAAAAATTTCGCGGCAGACATAAATCGACGAATCACAGTGTCAGAAATCTACTGTAGATAGTTTTATACTCACACTTTGCTATCTACTGTAGATTCTTTTATACTCCCACCATGCAATCTACTGTAGCTCCTTTTATACTCACACCCCGCTATCTATAATGTTAATTGTTATACTCACACTTTCCTATCTACTGAAGTTACTTTTGAAGTAACACCCTGGTATCTACTGAAAATTGTTTTTATACTCACACCTGATATCTACAGTAGATAGTTTTTATTCGCATCCTGCTATCTATTGTAATTTATACTCACTTAAGTAGAGATTAAAGTGCGACAGGGTCGGAAATCTACTGTAGATAGTTTTATGCTCACACTTTGCTATCTACTGTAGATTCTTTTATACTCACACCATGCAATCTACTGTAGCTCCTTTTATACTCACGCAAAATGCCATCTTTTGCACTATACTGTGTTAATAGGTCGAACGTCTTTGCTATTGACGTACGTTCAAATCCGTCATCATTGCAAATACAGGTAGCTACCAAAATGCCATCTTTTACACTACAGTGCGTTAATAGGTTCAACGTACGACACGTATTTGCTATTGACGTACGTTCCAATCCGTTATCATTGCAAATACAGGTAGCTAGCCAAATGCCACCTTTTGCACTACACTGTGTAAATAGGTCGAACGTTTTTTGCCTTTTAAAGCCTTTGAACTTTGACCTCTGGGGTTGCAGCTACCATAGGATACATCTGGGGCCATGGGCCAACATTTTACCAAGTATGAACCCTGAGGGCGCTGTGGTTCTTGAGCTAGAGCTGTTTGAAATTTTACACATATTGGTCCCTGTAGCCCATGACCTTTGACCTCTGCCGTCAGGGCTACCCCAGGAAATTTCTAGGGGTCATGGGCCATCATTATACCAAGTATGGGCCCCGAGCCTACTTTAGATATTGTGCAAAGTTATTGCGAATATTCGCAATAACATTGCGAATATTCGCAATAATTATTGCGAATATTCGCAATAACATTGCGAATATTCGCAATAACATTGCGAATATTCGCAATAATTATTGCGAATATTCGCAATAATTATTGCGAATATTCGCAATAATGTATGGGTGGCCGATAGCAACAAAACACGTCTAAAATTATACGCCTGATCAAGATGCAATCTTGGACGTCCAAAAATTTCGCGGCAGACATAAATCGACGAATCACAGTGTCAGAAATCTACTGTAGATAGTTTTATACTCACACTTTGCTATCTACTGTAGATTCTTTTATACTCCCACCATGCAATCTACTGTAGCTCCTTTTATACTCACACCCGCTATCTATAATGTTAATTGTTATACTCACACTTTCCTATCTACTGAAGTTACTTTTGAAGTAACACCCTGGTATCTACTGAAAATTGTTTTATACTCACACCTGATATCTACAGTAGATAGTTTTTATTCGCATCCTGCTATCTATTGTAATTTATACTCACTTAAGTAGAGATTAAAGTGCGACAGGGTCGGAAATCTACTGTAGATAGTTTTATGCTCACACTTTGCTATCTACTGTAGATTCTTTTATACTCACACCATGCAATCTACTGTAGCTCCTTTTATACTCACGCAAAATGCCGTCTTTTGCACTATACTGTGTTAATAGGTCGAACGTCTTTGCTATTGACGTACGTTCAAATCCGTCATCATTGCAAATACAGGTAGCTACCAAAATGCCATCTTTTACACTACAGTGCGTTAATAGGTTCAACGTACGACTCGTATTTTCTATTGACGTACGTTCCAATCCGTTATCATTGCAAATACAGGTAGCTAGCCAAATGCCACCTTTTGCACTACATTGTGTAAATAGGTCGAACGTTTTTTGCCTTTTAAAGCCTTTGAACTTTGACCTCTGGGGTTGCAGCTACCATAGGATACATCTGGGGCCATGGGCCAACATTTTACCAAGTATGAACCCTGAGGGCGCTGTGGTTCTTGAGCTAGAGCTGTTTGAAATTTTACACATATTGGTCCCTGTAGCCCATGACCTTTGACCTCTGCCGTCGGGGCTACCCCAGGAAATTTCTGGGGGTCATGGGCCATCATTATACCAAGTATGGGCCCCGAGCCTACTTTAGATATTGTGCAAAGTTATTGCGAATATTCGCAATAACATTGCGAATATTCGCAATAATTATTGCGAATATTCGCAATAATATTGCGAATATTCGCAATAATATTGCGAATATTCGCAATAATTATTGCGAATATTCGCAATAATGTATGGGTGGCCGATAGCAACAAAACACGTCTAAAATTATACGCCTGATCAAGATGCAATCTTGGACGTCCAAAAATTTCGCGGCAGACATAAATCGACGAATCACAGTGTCAGAAATCTACTGTAGATATTTTTATACTCACACTTTGCTATCTACTGTAGATTCTTTTATACTCCCACCATGCAATCTACTGTAGCTCCTTTTATACTCACACCCCGCTATCTATAATGTTAATTGTTATACTCACACTTTCCTATCTACTGAAGTTACTTTTGAAGTAACACCCTGGTATCTACTGAAAATTGTTTTATACTCACACCTGATATCTACAGTAGATAGTTTTTATTCGCATCCTGCTATCTATTGTAATTTATACTCACTTAAGTAGAGATTAAAGTGCGACAGGGTCGGAAATCTACTGTAGATAGTTTTATGCTCACACTTTGCTATCTACTGTAGATTCTTTTATACTCACACCATGCAATCTACTGTAGCTCCTTTTATACTCACGCAAAATGCCGTCTTTTGCACTATACTGTGTTAATAGGTCGAACGTCTTTGCTATTGACGTACGTTCAAATCCGTCATCATTGCAAATACAGGTAGCTACCAAAATGCCATCTTTTACACTACAGTGCGTTAATAGGTTCAACGTACGACTCGTATTTGCTATTGACGTACGTTCCAATCCGTTATCATTGCAAATACAGGTAGCTAGCCAAATGCCACCTTTTGCACTACATTGTGTAAATAGGTCGAACGTTTTTTTTTTTTTTTTGCCTTTGAACTTTGACCTCTGGGGTTGCAGCTACCATAGGATACATCTGGGGCCATGGGCCAACATTTTACCAAGTATGAACCCTGAGGGCGCTGTGGTTCTTGAGCTAGAGCTGTTTGAAATTTTACACATATTGGTCCCTGTAGCCCATGACCTTTGACCTCTGCCGTCGGGGCTACCCCAGGAAATTTCTTGGGGTCATGGGCCATCATTATACCAAGTATGGGCCCCGAGCCTACTTTAGATATTGTGCAAAGTTATTGCGAATATTCGCAATAACATTGCGAATATTCGCAATAACATTGCGAATATTCGCAATAATTATTGCGAATATTCGCAATAATGTATGGGTGGCCGATAGCAACAAAACACGTCTAAAATTATACGCCTGATCAAGATGCAATCTTGGACGTCCAAAAATTTCGCGGCAGACATAAATCGACGAATCACAGTGTCAGAAATCTACTGTAGATAGTTTTATACTCACACTTTGCTATCTACTGTAGATTCTTTTATACTCCCACCATGCAATCTACTGTAGCTCCTTTTATACTCACACCCCGCTATCTATAATGTTAATTGTTATACTCACACTTTCCTATCTACTGAAGTTACTTTTGAAGTAACACCCTGGTATCTACTGAAAATTGTTTTTATACTCACACCTGATATCTACAGTAGATAGTTTTATTCGCATCCTGCTATCTATTGTAATTTATACTCACTTAAGTAGAGATTAAAGTGCGACAGGGTCGGAAATCTACTGTAGATAGTTTTATGCTCACACTTTGCTATCTACTGTAAGCTACTGTAGATTCTTTTATACTCACACCATGCAATCTACTGTAGCTCCTTTTATACTCACGCAAAATGCCGTCTTTTGCACTATACTGTGTTAATAGGTCGAACGTCTTTGCTATTGACGTACGTTCAAATCCGTCATCATTGCAAATACAGGTAGCTACCAAAATGCCATCTTTTACACTACAGTGCGTTAATAGGTTCAACGTACGACTCGTATTTGCTATTGACGTACGTTCCAATCCGTTATCATTGCAAATACAGGTAGCTAGCCAAATGCCACCTTTTGCACTACATTGTGTAAATAGGTCGAACGTTTTTTTTGCCTTTTAAAGCCTTTGAACTTTGACCTCTGGGGTTGCAGCTACCATAGGATACATCTGGGGCCATGGGCCAACATTTTACCAAGTATGAACCCTGAGGGCGCTGTGGTTCTTGAGCTAGAGCTGTTTGAAATTTTACACATATTGGTCCCTGTAGCCCATGACCTTTGACCTCTGCCGTCGGGGCTACCCCAGGAAATTTCTTGGGGTCATGGGCCATCATTATACCAAGTATGGGCCCCGAGCCTACTTTAGATATTGTGCAAAGTTATTGCGAATATTCGCAATAACATTGCGAATATTCGCAATAATTATTGCGAATATTCATAATAACATTGCGAATATTCGCAATAACATTGCGAATATTCGCAATAATTATGCGAATATTCGCAATAATGTATGGGTGGCCGATAGCAACAAAACACGTCTAAAATTATACGCCTGATCAAGATGCAATCTTGGACGTCCAAAAATTTCGCGGCAGACATAAATCGACGAATCACAGTGTCAGAAATCTACTGTAGATAGTTTTATACTCACACTTTGCTATCTACTGTAGATTCTTTTATACTCCCACCATGCAATCTACTGTAGCTCCTTTTATACTCACACCCCGCTATCTATAATGTTAATTGTTATACTCACACTTTCCTATCTACTGAAGTTACTTTTGAAGTAACACCCTGGTATCTACTGAAAATTGTTTTTATACTCACACCTGATATCTACAGTAGATAGTTTTTATTCGCATCCTGCTATCTATTGTAGATAGTTTTATACTCACTTAAGTAGAGATTAAAGTGTGAATAAAAACTTCATCAGTAGATATCAGGGTGTGAGTATGAAAGTATCTATAGTTCTATAGTAGATATCAGAGTGCGAAAATAAAAGTATCTTCAGTAGAAAGCAGGATGCGATTATAAAACTATCTGCAGTAGATAGCAGAATGTGAGTATCAAACTTCTAAAGTAGATAGTAAAGTGTGAATAAAAACTATTAACAGTAGATATACGGTTGAGAGTATAAAATTATCTACAACCAGATTTCGCGGTTCTCGGGTTGGGTGGTTCTCGTGACAGGACTATCTCTAATTACCCAACACCCGTTACCCATATAGGCCTACCTACCCTGACCTTTGAAACTACTATGATAATATACGTCTACTGTATGGCTTCTGTACGTGTGCCGTATTGAAATTGGGGAAAATAGGCCTCCGATGAGATGCACCTGCACGGTTAACCACACTGTTTGCAATGTTTGCCGATGCTCGCACTCCGCCCGTCGGTACCCTGCGCTGTAGTTGAAAGCCATCATATATAATATGTGGTTTTCTTTCCTTCATGATCTGCTTTATTCCTGGTTATAAGCCATCTTCCTTGTATGTGCCGCCCCATAAGCCACCTTAGGGCCTTTTATGTAGTGCCGCCCACAAGCCACCCTCCTTCTATGTTTCACGACGTAGGCCCATTACAGTAACACAGCGTGATATACCGTTTTCCACTCCCTCTTTTCTCCTGGTTAAAAACAACGTGCCGCCATTGATATGCGACTGACAAGCGTTTTCTCTCCTCCCTCCCTCTACTTTTGTCCTGGTTACAAGTCGCCCTCCTTGTATGTGCCGCCTCACAGGCCGCCCTTCTTCACCAGCTTTCACCTATATTTATAACGCCTGTTGTATTTTTCCAACCGCCCCTTTCTCTTGGTTACAAGCCATCATTTGCGGCCCTATACGTAGGTGGCTGATATGCTTTTTCTCTTCACCTCTTACTTTTTTCCTTGTTACAAGCCGCCTTCCTTGTACATGTATGTGCCGCCCAAAAGCCCCCATACTTCTGTGTGCTGCCCCACAAGCCACTCTCCTTGTAGTGCAGGCCCATAGTTAAAACGTGTGATCTATCTTTTCCTTCCTAGTATGTGCCGCCCGTCACAAGCCGCCCTCCTTGTTATAGGTCACCCTGTAGGCATATTACGGTATAGTTATAACGCTTGTTGTACTTTTCCATCCCCTCTTTTCTCTTGGTTATAAGTTTACCATGTGCCGCCCTTTATGGGTGACTGACACGCGTTTTTTTCACAAGCCAGCCTCCTTGTACCGCTCTTCTTGTGAGTGCACACCATGTAAATACAAGTCTCCTACACCCTGGGAGGAAAAATCAGTGTTTCAAACGAGGAATCGTGCCAAAACGACTAAATTAAATACATTAGAAAAGGCTTAAAACCCAACTATTAGGCCCTGATTCATATTTAATCCTCATTTAGGCCTTGACTAAACTTTCAAAATGTGTTACATTTCAGAAACACCAAGCTATTCGTAAGGTGGCGTAGGCTGCATGGGCTATAGGGTGATCTAGTCGGCATTTTTCTGGGAAAAAATGCTGGACTCCATATATAATTTCTACAATGGATGTCTTCATCTGACCTTCAACTTGCAGAAAGGGTAAGTTTTGAAGAACTGAGTCGCTCTGGAGTCAGTGCACCCTTGTATGTCGCCCCATAAGCCGCCCTCCTTGTATGTGCCACCCTGTAGGCCTAATAGTGCTCTCTCTCCTATTATTGCCTGATTACACACCACCCTACTTAAATGTGACACCAATATAGGTGATATGCGTAATTTTCTTTCTTCTTTTTCTTCAGGGTTCATACTTGATAAAATATTGGCCCATGGCCCTAGATGTATCCTATGGTAGCCGCAACCCCAGAGGTAAAAGTTCACAGGCTTTAAAAGCAAAAAACGTTCGACCTATTTACACAGTGTAGTGCAAAAGATGGCAATTGGGTAGTACCTGTATTTGCAATGATAACGGATTGGAACGTACGCCAATAGTAAACACGTTCAACCTATTAACGCAGTGTAGTGCAAAAGATGGCATTTTGGTAGCTACCCTTATTTGCAATGATAACGGATTTGAACGTACGTCAATAACAAATACGTTGAACCTATTAACGCAGTGTAGTGCAAAAGATGGCATTTTGGTAGCTACCTGTATTTGCAATGATAACGGATTTGAACGTACGTCAATAGCAAATAGTTTGATACTCACACTTTTGATCTACTGTAGATAGTTTTATAATTACGCCCTGCTTTCAACTGAAGATACTTTTATTCTCGCACTCTGATATCTACTATAGAACTATAGATACTATCATACTCACACCCTGATATCTACTGATGAAGTTTTTATTCAATCTCTGCTTAAGTGAGTATAAAACTATCTACAATAGATAGCAGGATGCTAATAAAAACTATCTACTGTAGATATCAGGTGTAGATACCAGAGTGTTACTACAAAAGTAACTTCAGTAGATCGGAAAGTGTGAGTATAACATTATAGATAGCGGGGTGTGAGTAGAAAGGGAGCTACAGTAGATTACATGGTGTGAGTATAAAAGAATCTACAGTAGATAGCAAAGTGTGAGTATAAAACTATCTACAGTAGATTTCTGACCCCGTGATTCGTCGATTTATGTCTGCCGCGAAATTCTTGGACGTCCAAGATGCAATCTTGGACGTACATGGTTAGGCGTATAATTTTAGGCGTGTTTTGTTACTATCGGCCACCCATACATTATTGCCCATACATTATTGCGAATATTCGCAATGATTTTGCAAATATTTCAATAGCTTTTCTCAAGATCTAAAGTAGGCTTGGGGTCCATACGTGGTATAATGATGACCCATGACCCCTAGAAATTTCCTGGGGTAGCCCTGACCCCAGAGGTTAAAGGTCATGGGCTACAGGGACCAATATGGGTAAAATTTCAAACAGCTCTAGCTCAAGAACTACAGCGCCCTCAGGGTTCATACTGGGTAAAATGTTGCCCCATGGCCCCAGATGTATCCTATGGTAGACGCAACCCCAGAGGTCAAAGTTCACAGGCTTTAAAAGGCAAAAACGTTCGACCTATTTACACAGTGTAGTGCAAAAGGTGGCATTTGGCTAGCTACCTGTATGTGCAATGATAACGGATTGGAACGTACGTCATTAGTAAATACGTTCGACCTATGAACGCAGTGTCGGGCGCAGTGTAGTGCAAAAGATGGTATTTTGGTAGCTACCTGTATTTGCAATGATAACGGATTGGAACGTACGTCAATAGCAAATACGTCTGACCTATTAACACAGTGCAGTGCAAAAGATGGCATTTTGGTAGCTACCTTTATTTGCAATGATAACGGATTGGAACGTACGTCAAGAGCAAATACGTTAGACCTATTGACACAGTGTAGTACTGGTAGCTATCTATATTAGCAAAGATAAAGGCTTAGAACGTACGTCTTGATATAAAACTTATATAAAATTCCCTTAAAGGGGAATGTGTACGCATTTTGCTTTTTCTTTCTTGGCGTCAATTGGGCGCTTTTTTATTGAGGTGCTATGACCTTGAGATATAAGAAATGAAAGCTTATAACAAGGGCTTCCACATCGTGGTAATCAAGTTTTTGTTTGAAGGCAGGGCAAGGGGGGGGGGAGATAACGGATATTATATTCGTGTTTGCCTAAACACAACAGTGCTTTCTCGTTATCTTTCTTTTTGTCTTTCACATCCTGCTATCTGATGTAGATAAATTTATAGTTATTACTTTTTATACTTCACCCTGATATCTACTGTAGATTATTTTTTATTCTTATTCAATGGGTGCGTCTTGTAAAGAATTCACGTAATTTGATTGGTTTTCTGGTGTATAATATCTCACAATAGTTGATAGTGATATTAGTCAGGGCGCGCGCCGCCACGCAACGGCGGCACGCTTGTTGCTCCTCAATGATCACGCGATAATGCGTTCGCGTAATACACGTGCGAGAACTAAGAACGCGATTCGGCGGCTTAGATGTTCGTGATGGTTTCGTTCATTTAAAACAACGGGGATGTCCATACAAAAGTAACTTTATTTTTGGCTGAAAAAAGGCAGTTTTTCTCGCAAAAATTACATTAAAACTGAATAAGAATGAGAATAAAGATAGGATTTTGTCTTTTGCCTATCAATATCGTGTCATAATGGATGGGCTGGCCAATATTTTATCGTAGTGGATACCGGCTGCGCCGGCATCCACTACTCAAAATATTGGCCAGCCCATCCATTATGACTGATATTATATAAACAAAATACAAAATTCTATCATTTATTCTCTAATTAACATCCTGCTATCTGATTTACTCAGACCACACTATCTATAATTTTATACTCTCACTTTGCTATCTACTGAAGACATTTTTGTAGTTACGCCCTGGTATCTACTGAAAATGGTTTTCATACTCACACCCTGATATCTGCTGTTGATAGTCTTTATTCACTCTTTACTATCTACTTTGGAAGTTTTACTCTCACAAGCCTGCTATCTACTGGAGATAGTTTATACTCACACTTTGCTATCTACTGTAGATAATTGTATTATCATACACTGATATCTACTGAAGATAGCCTAATTTAATCTCACACTCTGATATCTAGGCCTACTATAGATACTTTCATACGGTTGATAGTTTTATTCAAACTTCGCTTATACTCACAGCCTGCTATCTACTGAAGATACTTTTATTTTCAAACTCTAATATCTACTATAAATACTCACACCCCGATTTTTACTTGTTGGTAGTTTTTATTCGCCCTTTGAAATCTACTTTAGAACGTTTTGTACTCATACCCTGCTATCTACTCTACATATTTTTATACGCACGCTTTGCTGTCTACTGTAGATATATTTACACTAACACCTTGTCATCTACTTAAGATTCTTTTATATACGCACACCCTGCCATGCATCTACTTAAGCTCGTTTTACACTCATACCCTGCTATCTTCTGAATATACTTTTATACTCACACTTTGCTATCTACTCTAGATAATTTTATAATCGCACCCTCATATCTACTGAAGATACTTTTATTCCCACACACTGATATCTGCTATATATAGGCCTACTATCATACTCATAACCTGATATCTACTGTTGATAGTTTTATTCACACTTTGCTATCTACTTTAGAAAGGTTTTTACTCACACACTATCTACTGTGTATAGTTTTATGTTCACACTTTTGCACCAGCTATCTACTGTCGATAGTTTTATACTCAATAATTATTGCGAATATTCGCGAATATTCGCAATAATATTGCGAATATTCGCAATAATATTGCGAATATTCGCAATAACATTGCGAATATTCGCAATTACATTGCGAATATTCGCAATAATCACACCACCAGTTTGATTATGTAGGCCTACTTATTAATGCAATCGGTGTTTCATGCTTCGGCGTCACGGTTCTATAACTTTATAGATAGTTTGATACTCACACTTTATTACCTACTGAAGATAGTTTTATACTTGCATGTTGCAATCTACTGAAGATACTTTTATTCTCATACCCTGATATCTACTCTAGATATGTCATCTACATCAGATTCTTTAATACGCATACCCTGTCATCTACTTTAGCTCGTTTTACACTCATACCCTGCTATCTACTGAAGATACATTTATACTCAAACTTTGCTATCTACTCTAGATAGTTTTATAATTACGCCCTCTAATCTACTGAAGATACTTTTATACTCACAGCCAACTACTGAAGATACTTTTATTCTCAAACTCTAATATCTACTATAAATACTCACACCCCGATTTTTACTTGTTGGGAGTTTTATTCACCCTTTGAAATCTACTTTAGAACGTTTTGTACTCACACCCTGCTATCTACTCTACATATTTTTATACTCATGCTTTGCTGTCTACTGTAGATATATTTACACAGACACCTTGTCATCTACTTAAGATTCTTTTATACGCACACCCTGCCATCTACTTTAGCTCGTTTTACTCTCATACCCTGCTATCTTCTGAATATACTTTTATACTCACACTTTGCTATCTACTCTAGATAGTTTTATAATCACACCTACTATCTACTGAAGATACTTTTATTCCCCCACACTGATATCTGCTATATATAGGCCTACTGTCATACTTATAACCTGATATCTACTGTTGATAGTTTTATTCATACTTTGCTATCTACTTTAGAAAGGTTTTTCCTCACACACTATCTACTCTAGATAGTGGTATGTTCACACTTTGCACCAGCTATCTACTGTCGATAGTTTTATACTCAATAATTATTGCGAATATTCGCAATAATTATTGCGAATATTCGCAATAATTATTGCGAATATTCAATAATAATCACACCACCAGTTTGATTATGTAGGCCTACTTATTAATGCAATCGGTGTTTCATGCTTCGGCGTCACGGTTCTATAACTTTATAGATAGTTTGATACTCACACTTTATTACCTACTGAAGATAGTTTTATACTTGCATGTTGCAATCTACTGAAGATACTTTTATTCTCATACCCTGATATCTACTCTAGATATGTCATCTACATCAGATTCTTTAATACGCATACCCTGTCATCTACTTTAGCTCGTTTTACACTCATACCCTGCTATCTACTGAAGATACATTTATACTCAAACTTTGCTATCTACTCTAGATAGTTTTATAATTACGCCCTCTAATCTACTGAAGATACTTTTATACTCACAACCAACTACTGAAGATACTTTTATTCTCAAACTCTAATATCTACTATAAATACTCACACCCCGATTTTTACTTGTTGGGAGTTTTATTCACCCTTTGAAATCTACTTTAGAACGTTTTGTACTCACACCCTGCTATCTACTCTACTTATTTTTATACTCATGCTTTGCTGTCTACTGTAGATATATTTACACAGACACCTTGTCATCTACTTAAGATTCTTTTATACACACCCTGCCATCTACTCTAGCACGTTTTACACTCATTCCCTGCTATTTTCTGAATATACTTTTATACTCACACTTTGCTATCTACTCTAGATAGTTTTATAATCACACCTACTATCTACTGAAGATACTTTTATTCCTACACACTGATATCTGCTATATATAGGCCTACTGTCATACTTATAACCTGATATCTACTGTTGATAGTTTTATTCATACTTTGCTATCTACTTTAGAAAGGTTTTTACTCACACACTATCTACTCTAGATAGTGGTATGTTCACACTTTGCACCAGCTATCTACTGTCGATAGTTTTATACTCAATAATTATTGCGAATATTCGCAATAATTATTGCGAATATTCGCAATAATTATTGCGAATATTCGCAATAATTGCAATAATTATTGCGAATATTCGCAATAACATTGCGAATATTCGCAATAACATTGCGAATATTCGCAATAACATTGCGAATATTCGCAATAATATTGCGAATATTCGCAATAACATTGCGAATATTCGCAATAACATTGCGAATATTCGCAATAATTATTGCGAATATTCGCAATAATATTGCGAATATTCGCAATAATATTGCGAATATTCGCAATAATATTGCGAATATTCGCAATAATTATTGCGAATATTCGCAATAATCACACCACCAGTTTGATTATGTAGGCCTACTTATTAATGCAATCGGTGTTTCATGCTTCGGCGTCACGGTTCTATAACTTTATAGATAGTTTGATACTCACACTTTATTACCTACTGAAGATAGTTTTATACTTGCATGTTGCAATCTACTGAAGATACTTTTATTCTCATACCCTGATATCTACTCTAGATATGTCATCTACATCAGATTCTTTAATACGCATACCCTGTCATCTACTTTAGCTCGTTTTACACTCATACCCTGCTATCTACTGAAGATACATTTATACTCAAACTTTGCTATCTACTCTAGATAGTTTTATAATTACGCCCTCTAATCTACTGAAGATACTTTTATACTCACAACCAACTACTGAAGATACTTTTATTCTCAAACTCTAATATCTACTATAAATACTCACACCCCGATTTTTACTTGTTGGGAGTTTTATTCACCCTTTGAAATCTACTTTAGAACGTTTTGTACTCACACCCTGCTATCTACTCTACATATTTTTATACTCATGCTTTGCTGTCTACTGTAGATATATTTACACAGACACCTTGTCATCTACTTAAGATTCTTTTATACGCACACCCTGCCATCTACTTTAGCTCGTTTTACTCTCATACCCTGCTATCTTCTGAATATACTTTTATACTCACACTTTGCTATCTACTCTAGATAGTTTTATAATCACACCTACTATCTACTGAAGATACTTTTATTCCCACACACTGATATCTGCTATATATAGGCCTACTGTCATACTTATAACCTGATATCTACTGTTGATAGTTTTATTCATACTTTGCTATCTACTTTAGAAAGGTTTTTACTCACACACTATCTACTCTAGATAGTGGTATGTTCACACTTTGCACCAGCTATCTACTGTCGATAGTTTTATACTCAATAATTATTGCGAATATTCGCAATAACATTGCGAATATTCGCAATGTTATTGCATATTCGCAATAATATTGCGAATATTCGCAATAATTATTGCGAATATTTGCAATAACATTGCGAATATTCGCAATAACATTGCGAATATTCGCAATAATTATTGCGAATATTCGCAATAATATTGCGAATATTCGCAATAATATTGCGAATATTCGCAATAATTATTGCGAATATTCGCAATAATCACACCACCAGTTTGATTATGTAGGCCTACTTATTAATGCAATCGGTGTTTCATGCTTCGGCGTCACGGTTCTATAACTTTATAGATAGTTTGATACTCACACTTTATTACCTACTGAAGATAGTTTTATACTTGCATGTTGCAATCTACTGAAGATACTTTTATTCTCATACCCTGATATCTACTCTAGATATGTCATCTACATCAGATTCTTTAATACGCATACCCTGTCATCTACTTTAGCTCGTTTTACACTCATACCCTGCTATCTACTGAAGATACATTTATACTCAAACTTTGCTATCTACTCTAGATAGTTTTATAATTACGCCCTCTAATCTACTGAAGATACTTTTATACTCACAACCAACTACTGAAGATACTTTTATTCTCAAACTCTAATATCTACTATAAATACTCACACCCCGATTTTTACTTGTTGGGAGTTTTATTCACCCTTTGAAATCTACTTTAGAACGTTTTGTACTCACACCCTGCTATCTACTCTACTTATTTTTATACTCATGCTTTGCTGTCTACTGTAGATATATTTACACAGACACCTTGTCATCTACTTAAGATTCTTTTATACGCACACCCTGCCATCTACTCTAGCTCGTTTTACACTCATACCCTGCTATCTTCTGAATATACTTTTATACTCACACTTTGCTATCTACTCTAGATAGTTTTATAATCACACCTACTATCTACTGAAGATACTTTTATTCCCCCACACTGATATCTGCTATATATAGGCCTACTGTCATACTTATAACCTGATATCTACTGTTGATAGTTTTATTCATACTTTGCTATCTACTTTAGAAAGGATTTTACTCACACACTATCTACTCTAGATAGTGGTATGTTCACACTTTGCACCAGCTATCTACTGTCGATAGTTTTATACTCAATAATTATTGCGAATATTCGCAATAATTATTGCGAATATTCGCAATAATTATTGCGAATATTCGCAAATTGCGAATATTCGCAATAATTATTGCGAATATTCGCAATAACATTGCGAATATTCGCAATAATTGCGAATATTCGCAATAATATTGCGAATATTCGCAATAACATTGCGAATATTCATAATAACATTGCGAATATTCGCAATAACATTGCGAATATTCGCAATAACATTGCGAATATTCGCAATAACATTGCGAATATTCGCAATAATATTGCGAATATTCGCAATAACATTGCGAATATTCGCAATAATTATTGCGAATATTCGCAATAACATTGCGAATATTCGCAATAACATTGCGAATATTCGCAATAACATTGCGAATATTCGCAATAACATTGCGAATATTCGCAATAATATTGCGAATATTCGCAATAATTATTGCGAATATTCGCAATAACATTGCGAATATTCGCAATAACATTGCGAATATTCGCAATAATATTGCGAATATTCGCAATAACATTGCGAATATTCGCAATAACATTGCGAATATTCGCAATAATTATTGCGAATATTCGCAATAATCACACCACCAGTTTGATTATGTAGGCCTACTTATTAATGCAATCGGTGTTTCATGCTTCGGCGTCACGGTTCTATAACTTTATAGATAGTTTGATACTCACACTTTATTACCTACTGAAGATAGTTTTATACTTGCATGTTGCAATCTACTGAAGATACTTTTATTCTCATACCCTGATATCTACTCTAGATATGTCATCTACATCAGATTCTTTAATACGCATACCCTGTCATCTACTTTAGCTCGTTTTACACTCATACCCTGCTATCTACTGAAGATACATTTATACTCAAACTTTGCTATCTACTCTAGATAGTTTTATAATTACGCCCTCTAATCTACTGAAGATACTTTTATACTCACAACCAACTACTGAAGATACTTTTATTCTCAAACTCTAATATCTACTATAAATACTCACACCCCGATTTTTACTTGTTGGGAGTTTTATTCACCCTTTGAAATCTACTTTAGAACGTTTTGTACTCACACCCTGCTATCTACTCTACTTATTTTTATACTCATGCTTTGCTGTCTACTGTAGATATATTTACACAGACACCTTGTCATCTACTTAAGATTCTTTTATACGCACACCCTGCCATCTACTCTAGCTCGTTTTACACTCATACCCTGCTATCTTCTGAATATACTTTTATACTCACACTTTGCTATCTACTCTAGATAGTTTTATAATCACACCTACTATCTACTGAAGATACTTTTATTCCCACACACTGATATCTGCTATATATAGGCCTACTGTCATACTTATAACCTGATATCTACTGTTGATAGTTTTATTCATACTTTGCTATCTACTTTAGAAAGGTTTTTACTCACACACTATCTACTCTAGATAGTGGTATGTTCACACTTTGCACCAGCTATCTACTGTCGATAGTTTTATACTCAATAATTATTGCGAATATTCGCAATAATATTGCGAATATTCGCAATAATTATTGCGAATATTCGCATAACATTGCGAATATTCGCAATAACATTGCGAATATTCGCATGCGAATATTCGCAATGTTATTGCGAATATTCGCAATAATTATTGCGAATATTCGCAATAATATTGCTAATATTCGCAATAATTATTGCGAATATTCGCAATAACATTGCGAATATTCGCAATAACATTGCGAATATTCGCAATAATATTGCGAATATTCGCAATAACATTGCGAATATTCGCAATAACATTGCGAATATTCGCAATAATTATTGCGAATATTCGCAATAATCACACCACCAGTTTGATTATGTAGGCCTACTTATTAATGCAATCGGTGTTTCATGCTTCGGCGTCACGGTTCTATAACTTTATAGATAGTTTGATACTCACACTTTATTACCTACTGAAAATAGTTTTATACTTGCATGTTGCAATCTACTGAAGATACTTTTATTCTCATACCCTGATATCTACTCTAGATATGTCATCTACATCAGATTCTTTAATACGCATACCCTGTCATCTACTTTAGCTCGTTTTACACTCATACCCTGCTATCTACTGAAGATACATTTATACTCAAACTTTGCTATCTACTCTAGATAGTTTTATAATTACGCCCTCTAATCTACTGAAGATACTTTTATACTCACAGCCAACTACTGAAGATACTTTTATTCTCAAACTCTAATATCTACTATAAATACTCACACCCCGATTTTTACTTGTTGGGAGTTTTATTCACCCTTTGAAATCTACTTTAGAACGTTTTGTACTCACACCCTGCTATCTACTCTACATATTTTTATACTCATGCTTTGCTGTCTACTGTAGATATATTTACACAGACACCTTGTCATCTACTTAAGATTCTTTTATACGCACACCCTGCGATCTACTTTAGCTCGTTTTACACTCATACCCTGCTATCTTCTGAATATACTTTTATACTCACACTTTGCTATCTACTCTAGATAGTTTTATAATCACACCTACTATCTACTGAAGATACTTTTATTCCCACACACTGATATCTGCTATATATAGGCCTACTGTCATACTTATAACCTGATATCTACTGTTGATAGTTTTATTCATACTTTGCTATCTACTTTAGAAAGGTTTTTACTCACACACTATCTACTCTAGATAGTGGTATGTTCACACTTTGCACCAGCTATCTACTGTCGATAGTTTTATACTCAATAATTATTGCGAATATTCGCAATAATTATTGCGAATATTCGCAATAATTATTGCGAATATTCGCAATAACATTGCGAATATTCGCAATAACATTGCGAATATTCGCAATAATTATTGCGAATATTCGCAATAACATTGCGAATATTCGCAATAACATTGCGAATATTCGCAATAACATTGCGAATATTCGCAATAATTATTGCGAATATTCGCAATAACATTGCGAATATTCGCAATAACATTGCGAATATTCGCAATAATTATTGCGAATATTCGCAATAATATTTCTAATTTTTTTTTTTTTTTTTTTTTTTTTTTGGCACTAATATGCTTCCGTATTATTATGATCTAACAAACACTCTTATTAATTTTCGTGTGTTCTGTTTCTGTTTTTATTTTACAGATAGTTCTATTATCTCTTTTCTTCACAATGCTTGAATATTTTACTTATTCCGTTATAAAGTCTGCACAAGAAGTAACGCAGCTGTTATAAATACGCATATAGTTTCAGAACTATATAATTGTTTTCACAATATTTCAACATAAAATGCGGAAGGATAGGATAATTTATTTACGCACATTTTGATACCCAATTTGTCCAGTTTTGTTCAATATTTACGATACAGCATTGTTTTGAAACAAAGATACCCGAATTTATTTAGAAGTTGCAGCTATTTGTATTGATTTGAAGTAAAGCGCGAAGATAATGACGTGCTTTACGTGCTAACAGTGCTGGCATAATAACCATTGATCGCAGTAAATTGCAACTTTTAAATTCGGGTATTTTTCTTTAAAAGCCACAAGCACTACTGCGTTGTTAAGGTTAGCCGAGAGTTTTTCATGCGTTTGATTTCAGAGGGGCGTAAGTTCATAACAGAAACAGCCATGCAGAAAATGAACAAGCGTACCGGGACGTAGGCCTACTTACAATAGAATATCGATCCACGGTCAAGACATGAAAAGGCTATGAAACTTGGCTTAGCTCGTGCCCGGAGCTCGGATGCCAGGGGGGGCACAAGCCGTTTTCGGCAATTTTCACAAGGATTTTATAAATTTTAAAATTGATTGGGGCACTTCGTCAAGCTACGCCCTGGAAAATGTGTTGATTTTGAATTTATAGCCTTGATATCTTTGATGAAATCAATGCTGCTATTCCCTGATTACAATGTAAGGGTAGGCAACAACAACAATATCAAAAAGCAATTATTTGTAAATCGAATTTGGGATGAAAATCAACAAGACAGACTTAGCAGGCCTACAAATTTCTGAATTATATAAAGTGAAAAACAATCAATCACGATTCACTGCACTCAGCGAATCAATCAAATAAAACTAAAAAGAAAGGACTGAGCAAGAAAGAATAAAGAAATAGTGAAAAAAAGAGAAAGAAAGAGAGAAAAAAAAAAAAAAAAAAAAAGAAAGAAAGAAAGAAAGAAAGAAAAAAAAGAAATGAAAAAAGAAAGGGAGAAAGAAAAGAGGAAAGAAAGGAAGTAAAAATGAGAAAAGAGAAAAAAAGAAAGAAAATTCAGCCACACGGAGACTCGAACCCACAAAAATAGTTCATATTAGATTCCCAGTCCAACGCTCTATCCACTCGGCCATAGATCAGCTTACGCAATTGACTGTTCTCAAAGCGGATGATATTTCTATAATTGGATGCAATTACATGATTACAATCGCGTCCGCATTATGGCTCTTAGAATAAACACGCATGTCGGCGCTGAAATTTTGAACGAACTGATGGAGGAAAACCTCGTTTTTTGCAAAACTAGCTTCAATTTGGAGTGAAAATCAAATGGAATAGCAATTGGCAGAATGTTGAGAAATAATGTAGGTATTCAGATGTCTAAATTAACGTCTCGTAATCAAGATATCGATAATTTCACAAACCAGCTTTTTCTCAAGCAAATTCTCCAAAATTTCCCCCAAAACGGGCTTTTAAAATTTAATCGGTACTGTATTTGGTTCTTCCCCATGGCAACATTATTTCTTTGATCGATTTGTAATACAATACGAAAAAGAAGAAAAACAATCGCTCGGTGTGGATTTATACGGAGCGCACATTTGAAAAAACCTCATGGAACGTGTTTTTGATCTTGTGAACATGGTGGGTAAAAATGCTTTAAACGAAGGATTTTCAAATTTATTCTAATAATTTGTATATAACACACACAAAAATGTTAAGCTACATCCAATGCACCAACATTTCACTCGCTGCGATATTTGATTACTGAGAAAACTCTGTTTTAGAGAACAACTTTATACGTCTTTTATACGTTTTTTATACGTCTCTTTGTGTAACCTTAATGTTGGACGACATTTGACTTGTGGTATCAAAATTTGCGTAAATAAAATCCTCCTCCTCTCTACGTTAAAATATTGTGAAAACAATTACCAATTCTGAAGCTGTTATAGGCGAATTTATAACAATGATAACAGCTGCGTTACTTTTTGCGCAGACTTAGATCGAAGCTATGACTCAAAATAATTGCTCTGTTTATCAAACCCCCGGTATCAAACCCAACTTTCCATTTAAAATATGGCTCGTTCATGGCCATTTACTCAGTAGTAATGATCTATTGTCGATGTAATCATGTAATGAACAGCTGCCCTGTCATTTTATGCAATGTTGTACTCCAAAAGCGATATTAAGAGTAGATATCACAAAAACTATAATTATTCATAGTTTTGCGACCAACAATAAGCACATGGTAATGATGGTATTGCAAGATAGCCAAAGTGTCCGTGATGTTATTGAGAGAGCCGGTAAAACTGTATTCACACAGGGAAAATTCAAGCACGTTATGTAAAAAATACGATGTAAAACTATTATGTTATGTTGTTTTAAAAATACATTTTTGAAATATAAATTAATAGCTTTTATGTAAATTTAGATTTTACATTATGTAACATCCGCAATCTTGTTGCATTACCGTCAATTCCATGGCGTACGTGTCAGTAATGCATTCATGCGGAGTTCCCCCTGCGGAATATTTTGTTAAATTTCAACGTAAAGACATAGTTTGCTATATATAATTTCTTGATTGTTAAGAATAGTTTACTATTTAAGTGCAATATCAGATATTTATTTAGTAGGGTTGGCCACGGTCAAAAAATTTTTTCTTGCTGAGGTGAAAGGACCTTGGTTGGAGGTTACAAAAATGCATTTCAAAAATTCAGCTGAAGTCCGTTGCCATGGCAACGGCCCGATTTGTGTTTTTTACAATTTTCTCCTATTTTGGAGCTAAAAAAGTGAAAATTGACCTTAAATGGGCGCCTCGTTGCCTTAATATACAAGTTAGAATTTAAAAATAAATTATATCATAAAAAAAGCCCCATCCTTGTTCTATCTACAAACGAAGTTGTGTTTAGAGATTCGTTTTTTAAATATCGATTTCGGACCTGGCAACACTGCAAGTTTTTCAAATTTGAAAAATGCCATTTTTACCGATTTTGGCGATACGAAAAATAACTTTTGCGCTCACCTAGGATTTTGTCGTTATGGTTATAGGTAGAACATACCTTGCCCCCAACATATCTAATAAGAACAGCTTGGGGAAATTTATTTCTCTAAGGAAGGTGTTGCCAGAAAAACATACATTTTGTAAAAATTCAAAATTCTCATAAAAAGAAAATTTGCTGCATTTTGCCCTAGATTTAGCACATGTGATGTAATGAGTTGTATGTAGAGTCAGTTTATCATCATGGTCAACTATTCTGAATGTTTCGAAACAATAAATGAAGTTTAATTTTAATGCGGTGTTGCCAGATGCCGAAAATTATGAAAGCTACATTTCGCCAAATAGGTCTAAGTTTTCATGTATGAATGTAGTCAATCCAGTTAAATCACGGTCTATTATTATAAATCATTTTATCATAATTTCACCTGTTCTGAATGTTTGGAAACAAAAAAGTTCATCATACAGTGTTGCCAGATGCCAAAAAGTAGAAAAGATATGTACAATTCTGGTTTACCCTGTGTACCCTGTGTTTTCAATATATACAATTCTGGTTAACCCTGGGCACCATATTTAAAAGGATTTTTTTTAATTTGCCCCGAATTTAGTACATGTTATGTAATGAATTGTATGTAGAGTCACATTATCATCATGGACAACTATTCTACATGTTTCGTAACTTTAATTGTAATGCTGTGTTGCCAGATGCCTAAACTATAAAAACATATGACAAGTTTTTATGTATGATAAACAATTTCTTTGATGATGCATCTAAAATACAATTAATTTATAATAAATTACGATATGACCCCTTTAACCATGTTAACCTATCTGTTTGTCAGTTGTGAATGTTTAACATAGTGTTGCCAGATGCCAAATACTAGCAGACATAGGAGGATTTTGTAAAAAATACACCATACATGCCATACAATCTCAGAGCTTTTTAGACCTTGTACTTTACTTAAAGCCATATTATAACATTTTCATTCAAAATAGATAAGTATTTCTTTGCCATAAAATGTTAGCTTTTATTATCAGATATGTCCTTAATTTTGAGCCAAACAACCGAGGTAAAGCAAAGAAAATTGGAATTTACTACCAGCGCCGATGTCGCCAATGTGTATCACTCCGTCGGTTGTGTTACGGTACTATCCTTTGATGTGTATATCCGTCCCGCACGCAATGCACGTACTGTGTTGTCAATATCGTGTACGCGTTCGACTAATATTTCCATCGTAATAATAAAACGCTGATTCAGGCGTTTTATTCAAAATCTCGGATTTTGACAAAACTACAGCATCTATAGTCTTGATTTTTTCAGGGTATGTTAGTTTAATAAAGTACAACATAATCATGTAAAAAACAGAATTTTGAAAAACTATTGAGGGCGTTCTCCTCAGCAAATGTTATAATATGGCTTTAAGGGAAGGGGTATGAACGTTTGGACAGTATTTATTGTGGGACATTAGAGCACATCAGACATATCGAATTGCATTCTGAATACGAAGAATGGCCTTCTGATATCAAATAATTTTCATTTTTTTAATTTCGGAATGTAATACACATTTTATGGCAAATCATTAAAATTGATATTTTTGATATTTAACAGTACTCGAAGTAAACTTTATAAATCTGATGATTTCTACCTAAAGTGTATGTAGGTGGGATGAAAAGCCGACGATCAATTGATAATTTTGACCTTTCGTATTGAAGATATGGATTTTTTCCCAAAACACCAAAAAAATTAGGTCTTTTGGGAAAAAATCCATATCTTCAATATGAAAGGTCAAAATTTCTCCCAGCTACATACACTTTAAGACTATATCATTAAATTTATAAAATTTACTTCGAGGGCTGTTATCTCCAAAATGTGAAAAATATCAAATTTTGATAATTTGTCATAAAATTTGTATTATATCGTGAATTTCATAAAATGAAAATTATTTGATATCAGAAAGACATTCTTCGTATTCAGAATGCAATTCGTTATGTCTGATGTGCTCTGATGTCCCACAAAAATGCTGTCGAAACGCTCAAAACGCTCATTCCAGTTCCCTTAACCACTTTAACATTGACATAAACTTTCCAGTAAACATGTTTACAAACAAAATTGTAATTTCATTACTTTAATATAAGTCCTCAGTATCGCCAATTTTCATTTTCATTTCAGATATTGCTGAAAAGTTGGAAAAGAAATTGGCCAATCAAATCTTTTCAATACACATACAATCTTTACCAGTGTTCCAATTTCATGATTATATGACCAGGTATTTGATCAAAAAGTGTTCCCAGAACATAAGTTTGAGTTTAACAAGACATTCTTAATGTACAGGCGTGGGGGTATACTTGAAGTACAGGTAGGCCTATCTGAAGAGGGGAAGCAACAGGTTACCCAAAATCACAGCAGCAGTGGCTGGGCCGCCGAGTGTGAATAATTATGTATTTATTTTGGAAGGTTCGTGTTTGTTCTCAATTTTGGGGTGTTTTTCCCAAAATTTAACATTTTGGTGATATTTCAAAAAAGCGACATGCCAAAGACAAATCGTTGGGCACATACTTTGTTATTGATAATGCAGTTCATGTCCGCATACCTTTGTTACCATTCGCTTTGGTGATTTACTAATATTATCAATTTTGTGACTGCAATTTGGCGTTTTTAATACGTTTTAAGTTTACCAAGAAATTAAGAAAAATATCTGGTCATGGTCGTTTCAGAATTTCATTCTGATCTTCGGCTTTTGCAGGCAACAGAATGCAGATTGGCTCACGATCGATGTCGTATTCCTCTATGTGGGTCCCTTGATGATAAAATTATTTTGAATTCCTTGTAACAACATACAAATTTTCGTCTGAAAACAGCGGACCGTTCACAAACATTTGTAAGGGGGGGGGCATGAATGCAAAAAAATGTCATCGCAAAAATTTTTCGGGCCCCCCTTTACAGACCTCATAAATGTCAGTGCCCCCTTTTTGACATGAAAATTATGGGTCAACCCCATAGAAAAGCATATAAACTCAATTTTGCCGAGGAAAAATGGTGGTCATGGTTTTTTTACAGCCCCCCCCCCCCTTAGGAGGGTCAAAAATGTTCAGCCCCCTTTTTGCATCAGGCCCAGTAACAAGTGTTTGTGAACGGTCCCCAGGGTTCCAGTTTAAACAAATAGTTTAAGGGGTCATATCATAATTATTATAATTTAATTGTATTTTAGATGCATCATCAAAGAAATTGTTTATCATATATAGTTTAGGCATCTGGCGACACTGCAAGTTAAAGTTTCGAAACATAGAGAATAGTTGTCCATGGTGATAATGTGACTCTACATACAATTCATTACATCACATGTACTAAATTCGGGGCAAATTGGAAAAAATGTCCTTTTATGTTTATGAAAATAGAGTGCGCACGGTAAACCAAAAATGGTATTAAAAACACAGGGTGCACAGGGTAAACCAGAATTGTACCTTTTCTACTTTTTGGCATCGGGCAACACTGTATGATGAACTTTTTTGTTTCCAAACATTCAAAACAGGTGAAAATTATGATAAAATGATTTATAATAATAGACTGTGATTTGACTGGATTGACTACATTCATACATGAAAACTTAGACCTATTTGGGCTATTTTGCGTAATGTAGCTTTAATAATTTTGGGCATCTGGCAACACCGCATAAAATTAAACTTCATTTATTGTTTCGAAACATTCAGAATAGTTGACCATGATGATAAACTGACTCTACATACAACTCATTACATCACATGTGCTAAATCTAGGGCAAAATGCAGCAAATTTTCTTTTTATGAGAATTTTGAATTTTTACAAAATGTATGTTTTTCTGGCAACACCTTCCTTAGAGAAATAAATTTCCCCAAGCTGTTCTTATTAGATATGTTGGGGGCAAGGTATGTTCTACCAATAACCATAACGACAAAATCCTAGGTAAGCGCGAAAGTTAATTTTTAGTATCGCCAAAATCGGTAAAAAATTGCATTTTTCAAATTTGAAAAACTTGCAGTGTTGCCAGGCCCGAAATCGATATTTAGAAAACGAATCTGTAAACACAACTTCGTTTGTAGATAGAACAAGGATGGGGCTTTTTTATGATACAATTTATTTTTAAATACCAACTTGTGTATTAAGGCAACAAGGCGTCCTTTTAAGGGCAATTTTCATTTTTTTAAGCTCCAAAATAGGCGAAAATTATAAAAAAACACAAATCTGGCCGTTACCATGGCAACGGACTTCAGCTGAATTTTCGAAAAGCATTTTTGTAACCTCCAACCAAAGTCCTTTCACCTCAGCAAGAAAAATTTTTTTGACCGTGGCCAACCCTACTAAATAAATATCTGATATTGCACTTAAGATTTTGAAAAAAGGCACGAGGTAACTTTTAATTATTAATTAATGCATGTACTGTTTTCTTTATTTTGGAACAAGTCACGGTCCAATATCAACAGTACATTTTGGCGCGCGGATTTAATTATATTGCAATTATGGTTGATTTTTCCCGCAGGCGGGTATAATACGGAATTTCAGGGGGATAAAATATAATTATTTGACACATAATTGTGACTGTGGAAATTGTTTTTGTGTTTGGTAGCTTTATGTATAACAAGATTGACTTATGTAAAATTGTTGTTGTATATGCGTTGAGTTTGTGTACGATAATTTGGTAAAAAACATTCATTTTAATATACTATTTTAGAAACACACTCTGTCACTGAGCTAGACGCATGCGTGGTGTCAATTTTGTATAGAATTGGGCTCATTTGCATATGCATAAGTTCGTTGATAAGGTTGTGGCGTACTTAGTGATAGTAGAGTTCCAGTAAAATGAAGTTGCACGATTGCGTTTCGTGATATAATGCGTATATATTTAAACTGTTGAAACATTTGTTTTCAAATCTGCACAATGTCCAGGCATGTCGCAAATGGCAAATATTGTATTACGTGTAATAATATGTCCTAGTGTATTGTATTTGTTCGAAAAGTTTAGCCCCGCTAATATACTTCGCGCAAGGCATAGTTAAAGTTGGATAACTTAAGAGTAGACGAGGTATTGTTGGTCGAAGCAACCTAAAAATCGATTTTCATTATCTAGATCAATATATTATTGAAAAATAACACCGTGATGTTTTACAAAGGTTCATTCTATAAATCGTATACTTTGCAAACTTGCTTAATTTATTGTTGTTAATGAGTTATGTACGTTTTACAAAAGTGTTGTTGTTTCAGCCCTCTTTACAACGTAACTCAAGAACCGCAGCACCTATAAAAGTATATCTGTGATATTTTAATTCTTCTACACACTCGCTATGAATTGAGCAATGCAGTTTTTGCCAAAGCTCACTACCATTCGTAAGATGCTGTGAACTACCAAATCACAACAGTTTAAAATAATTAATAACCTTAATTCACGATAAAGGTAGGGATAGAGATATGACGTCATCGAAAAGTGATTTGTTTTAGATTGAGAAATAATGCATGTCAAGTGAAATTTTCGCTGACATTTTTATTTTACTGTTGTATTAATTGTTGTCAATGAAAGTGACAGTAACATTTCGAAAATAACCGTGCATTTATGAATTTATGTCATGTGACTATTTGTTATGGTTTTAATGCGGAGGGACATGGAGCTATAGAGGTCAGTAAACGTGAAATGGTCAAAGTCACGTGGACAGGCACATGGAGTTGCAGACACGTGCAATAAATTATGCATGTCAAATATAATTGTGTGAAATGTTAAATTGTTTTATATTGTCGTATACAATTGTTGTATAGGTCTACTGAAGCTGACAATCAATTCAAAGAAGATAATGAAGAATGATGAGGAAATGTTTGTCATGGGACTATATTTTGCTTTATTAAATGTGGAGGGACATTAAGTTAAGATAAGGATAATGAACTGAGTGCAATGCATTCGTCAAGATAATCGCACGCGCCGTGGAGTTATTGCATTTAGCTCGAGAGCCGATAGGCTCAAGAGCTAAATGCAATAACTCCATGGCAAGTGCAATTATCTTGACGAATGTATTTGCACGAGTACATTATCCGTCATACACTTTGAGTGTAGACCTATTAAAACAATAGGCAATATTAATTGCTGCATTCATTATATTAGTTTTAATATTAGGGAAAATATCTTACATTTTAAAAACACCGTCAGGACATTGACCAGCTACGTAGCATTTAACTGGTAAAGAAAATCAATCCCGTATAAGTTAGCTATCAATGGTATCGATTGCGCCATACGTCATACTTTAGTAACTTATTCACGCATGGTTTGTAACCAATTGACTTTATGTTGTGATCATTTAATATCGTGGTTTCGAACACAGAGAGCACTGAACCAGTTGGAAACGATCGATTTAGATGTCCGACTAGTACTACGGTGAATATCAACTGGACTTTATAGCTCTATAATTTGAACTTTAAAATCTACTTATATTAAAACACACGACATTGGGATTTAACAATTTGTTCAGTATTATCATAGGCCTTCAAACACATGTGTTTGAAGGCCTATGGTATTATAAAGCATGATCATGATATTATGCGCTAGTGTGTGTTTCCAGGCCCGGCTATGTTATTTTAGATATAGGCCTACATGTATTTCATTTGTAAAATGCTGAATATTTTGCAATGGTGTCATCTTGTATAATTATGATCCACCTGTTTTTGGCCCTTTTTAATTAATAGAAGCTCGATTATTCTCATTTGATGTTTGATTTATTTGAGGTCATTAATCATAATTTATGACAATGATCTGCCCTTTGCACGAGCGATTGCCGAATAGGGTGCAACTCTACTAGTCTTATTACAAGACTGCCCTACCCCAACCCTAAACCCTAACCCTAAACTCCGTAAACAAGGACTGGACTCAAGTCTAACGAGTTGCACCCTATTCGGTAATTGTACCCTATTATAGAACACCGTTTGTAACTATACCATTTTAACACCACAGAATGTATATTCGTACTTTTTTGATGGTATATATATCGAACAGACAATTATATAGGGTACCTGCAGGTAATATGGGACCATTAAGGACGTTTAGCTTATGTGCATAAAAACTGTAGAAGATATGCCCAAAAGAGATTGTTATGATGAACAACCTGTCCTTTAAGATTAATAAAACAGGCAATGTTATCTTGTTTTTATGTTTGTTTGGACGCTATGACGTCAAAATGACGTCATCGTCAAGTGTCCCATATTACCTGCATGTGCAGGTAATATGGGACACTGTGTTATCTCTATGGTGAAAATCAAAATGTTCAGAAAATCACTCTTTTGTTCTAAAAACATTGTTGTTACATGATTTTGAATGTTAAATGCAAATTTCAACAAGAAAATTCAATTTTCTATATAGTTTTGCTTTTCGCATTGACAATGCACACAATTTCCTATGTGTCCCATATTACCTGCACCCATTCAGTTGAAAATCAGAGAAAATAATCATTTATAAAAGTAAAGTGCCACTTTTCAGTGGAATTTTACCTGCTGATAAGCTTAACCCATCACCTAAAGATCATAAAAAGTGACAAATGCACCCTCAGTACCAGAGTATTTGGATACACAATCATAAAATGTGGCGTCATTGATTTTATATCAGGCCAAAAAACGACGTAAATTTTTGGGCAATTTCACTCTTTTGGCATTGATTTCCAAGAGTTTGATACACAGACTCCAAAACTGCATTTCTAGAAGCACAATTGATGTCTCTAAACACTTAACAAATCAACTTAAAGTGTGTACCTTCTCTAAGCTACTTTTTGTTAAAATGAAAACAGGTGTCCCATATTACCTGCTGTCCCATATTACCTGCAGCTACCCTAGTTATGTGACCTCTGTGTCGAAAGCGTCACCTAACTCTACTATATGGTTATGTGAAAGTAGTATTTCTAGTATTTGAGCGTGCACGTATTATCTAGAATCTATTGTTTAGCGTGCAGGTTTTAGATAATGCATTGTTTAGCGTGCAGGTTTATATAATTTGGGCTGTGAAGGGTAGTTCGCGAAAATAATGCACGGGAGAAGAATACATAACGATGAATAGAAACGGGCACTAGAAGTGTATCGTTCAGATAATGTGAAACGGTCATCTCGCACATGGCCCGGGCACATGGATGACACGTGAATTGAAAAAGTCTTTGTCTCCCGTTGTTTATTGCGAGTTATCGGCATGGTTCCGGGTTTGGAGTAAACTTATTTTCTCGTTTTACACACAACGTGTGATCACTGTGATGTAATCGGAAACCAGCGAATAACGGCTGGCGTAACATTTTGTGATGGGGTTAAAGGAGTAGTGGGGTTAATGTAGAAGCACAGTGATGTAGAAGGTTACCATGCGAAATGACTTGACCAGGTCAGCACGTCAGTGCATACTGCGAGTTTGTTATCAAGATTTTTTATGAACCCAAGCTCAAGTGCACTAATTGCTTCTTGTAGCATCACCAAGGCAAACATTCGCATGGCCTTGTAAGTTGTGCATGTTCTCTCACACAGTGGACTTGTCATGTACGTTCGCTGTATGCTGCTTTCAGCATAATTATAGACCTTTACAGGGTCTATGCTTTCAGTTGACAAAAATCTATTACTGTACTTAGAATGTACATCGCCTATTTCTATTACCAGTGCACACATGATTTATAAAGCGCGTTCATCTATGTGAACTGTTAGTATGCACACAATATTTGTGACGTGTCATGTCAAAAGGAGACACTGTGGGGCAGGATCGTATATGGAGAAATAGCCAAAAATCCGCTCTGGGGAGATTTTTCACAATTTGGGTTTGTTGCGAATTTGTGATGTTATTAATGTTTAAAATATTTTCTGATAGTTTCAGACCGGAATATAACTGGCATCTTGTATTTTTTGAGACATTTTTCTAGGTAATTCCTACTCTCAACATGGTCAATAATATTTTTAAAAGCCGATATCTCAATTTCCAATTTTATAATACTATAACTTACGAACTCAATATCCTCGCTTTGGAATGTCCGATTTCATTGGGGAAAACGGCATTGTGGAGCAAAATATCTCTATATTTAAGATATGTAAAAACCTCAAAATTGATAACCTGCCCAAAAGTGTCTCCTTTTGACATGACACGTCACATTTATGTTTAGTATTATAGTTTCAAGTATTTTACAAACCTGTTACTCAGATAAAAAGTATCATAACTCCAAAAATGCTGTTTTAAAGAAAACTAAAAACCACATTCTTGTGATTCCATTGAAATTAAGTTATGTGTAGTACTGATTTAAAAGCAACCCTTTGAACCCAATACAAAGTCTGTGAAATTCCAGAAGTTACGTATTAAATATGTGACACAATCTGATCATGCAGAACAAAGGAAGCATTTTTCACAATTCATTTCCCGGAGGGGGACACTCCTATTGTCGCCTGTACACCATCCGCGATAATCAACTTTTGAAAGCACCCTAAACAAGGATTTAACCCTTGGCGAACGACACCCTAAACAGGTAACATGCGCCTGTTTCACACCCTAAACAGGGATTTTATTCCTTGTATCAAATTTCATACCCTAAATTTCATTTCCGCGTATTAGCAATTGAAATTTTGCTACTTTTCCCCCAATTTTTCATGTTTTTTACACCCTAAACACGAAACGCGCGTATCGCGCCTACCCACAAAAAGTACCCTTTTTACGCGTTTTTATTATTGCGGATGGTGTACATGCCACAATGGGAGTGACCCCTACCGGGCAACCGCCATACTTCAACATGCTTGGTTCTAGAGTTCTGATGATTTGTAGTATCCATTTTCTTAAATGTTATTTTTGTTGGCCCCTACACCATATTTTTGCCTTGATCTCAATTACAAATTTGCCGGCTTGGGCCCTAAACCAGATATCACACATTGTTACAAAACATTCCAGCAACCTGTTATTTCAATTACTTGTCTTTATATGAATATACTAAAGTAAAGTCAAATAGGCCTACAGCATCTAACTCAATTCATACAAAATCTCAGTTTTGTTAGGCATTGAGTGTTAATGCTGTGCTGACCTTTCAATTAATATTAATTAACAACATTGACAACATTGAAGATAAACCTGCAGTGACAAAATCATTAAACGGAGACGAATATAACTATTCGTCTCAGATGTGACATGTTTTCATTCAAAGATTATTTATTCTATACTTCTCTTAAGTTAAGTGCTTTCAGTGATCCCAGCGAAAGTACAAAGAAAATTAAATTGTTTATAAATTATCTAAAAGTGAAGGATAAGTAATAAAATAGTCACAATTCAGATCTGAGTAAGAGTAAGTATGGCCCATCATATTGGAAATTTAATGATTCTTTGTGTGAGGATGTTATTTATTGTAATAAACTTAAGGAGAAGAAATTGGAGTGGATTAATAAGTATGATACTATAAATGATCATAGAGTACTTTGGGAGTTAATTAAATTTGAAATTCGATGTTTTACACAAAAGTATTGTACAACGGTAAGAATTAAAGAGTTGGAGAAAAAATTCAAGATTGCAGAAGATATGCTAAACAGCGATCCTACTGACGAGGCAAAAACTAGTTGGGAGAACATCAAATCTGAGATCGATGAACATTATGCCTCAGTCACACAGGGTATTGTAATAAGATCAAGAGCTGACTGGGTTGAAAAAGGGAGAAAAATAACAAATATTTCCTCAATCTTGAAAAAACTAATAAGGTTAAAAGCACTGTTAGATGTGTCCTTAATGATGATGGTACAGAGTGTGTAGATAACGAAAGTATTCTAAAAGAAATTAAGAAATTTTACTCTACATTGTATTCTCCAAAGGAAGTGAATTTTAATACACCTCATGCTCATGAATTTTTGAACAGTCCATATATTACTAAATTATCTGATGATGATAGTAACATGTGTGAGGGAGAACTGTCCTATGATGAGTGTTATAAGATACTTTGTAAAATGAAAATTGGTAAATCACCTGGCAATGATGGTCTTTCTGTATTATTTTATAAAACATTTTGGGTAGAATTTGGTGTGTATTTAGTTAATTGTTTAAATGCTAATTATCGTATGGGTGAACTTTCAAATTCACAAAAGCAAGGAGTTATTACACTCATTTTAAAAGATGGTAAGGATAAACGCCGTGTTGAAAATTATAGGCCTATAACACTCCTTAATGTTGATTTAAAAATAGGTTCCAGAGCTGTCGCTGAACGTATCGCCATGGTAACACCCAAGCTAATTGGCCCATATCAGTCTGCTTTTGTTGAGGGAAGGTACATTGGGGACTCTGTCAGGACTGTCGCAGATATGTTGTATTATACAAAAGATAAGAACATCCCTGGCATTTTATTGTGTATTGACTTCGAGAAGGCGTATGATTCAATTGACCATGAATTTTTGCATAAGGTTATGAAAGCATTCAATTTTGGAATCTCCATTCAAAAATGGGTTAAGACCTTCTATACCAATATCACCAGTTGTGTAATGAACAATGGAATGTCAACTGGGTACTTCCCCATTCAACGCGGTCTCAGGCAGGGCGATGCGCTCAGCTGTCAGCTCTTTAATCTGGTTCTTCAAATTCTCTGCATTCAGTTATACAATAGAGATGATATCAAGGGTATTCAAGTGGGTCCAAACACACAGGTGAAACTCTCTTGTTATGCTGATGATATGTGTTTATTTTTAAATGGAGTTAATGATGTTACATGTGTATTGCAGGTACTAAGGGATTATCAATCCTCTCGAGTTTAAAAGTTAATTATCATAAAACGGAAGCAATGTGGCTGGGATGTATGCGCAATAGTACGACAAAACCAGGGGATGTTCAATGGACAAATATTGTAAAGGTGTTGGGCATTTATTTTACGTATGATGATAATGAAATGGTTAATTTGAATTACAATGAGAAACTTAAGTCTCTTACGAAATGTTTGAATATGTGGAGAATGAGGGATCTTTCTGTTATGGGAAAAATTGTTATCGTGAAAACATTTGGGTTATCTAAATTTTTGTACACTTCGTCCATGATTGGAATGCCAAATAAGATTCAAAAGAAGGTGAATGAAATTATTTATCAGTTCATTTGGAGTGGTCCAGATAAGATAAAACGCTCTGTAAGTTGTAGAAAGTTGAATGAAGGTGGATTGAATATGGTCGATTTAAAATCAAGGGTCAATACTCAATCTGTTATGTGGCTCAAACGATTGGTGATGCCAAATGAGGCTGGCTGGAAATATATCCTTTTATCTTACTTGAATAAATTTGGGGGACAAAATATTCTCAATTGTAGTTACGATCCCAAATCACTATTTGGTATACTTCCTCCATTTTATTTTCAGTGTTTTTTATTGTGGTCTAACCTTAGTTTAAATAACCCAAAAAATGCTAAAGAGGTGTGTCAACAAGTTATTTGGAATAATAGATTTATTCTCATTGGAAATCAGTCTGTTTATTATGCAAAATTTGGGGAAGCAGGTTTCCACACAATATATGATTTCTTTGATGATAATGGTTATATAAAGAAGCCTGACTTACTTGGTGGGTGCAACTTTAGCGGCATTGATATTATTAAGTGGTATGGTCTTATTGATGCAATTCCTAAACATTGGCGTGATATGATCCGAAATGAAGGTATTTTTAGACCTAATAATATTGATGAGGGCTTGACCCTATCAAATGGCACAACACCAATACCACTTATCAAATTAAGATCAAAATATATTTATTCTTGTTTCATTGATGATATCAAGAAAGAACCAGTGAGTCAGTCTTCTTTGAAAAGAGTATACAATCTTTCTGACAGTGAGTGTTGTAAAATTTTTATTTTGCCATTCAAAACTACTCTTAATTCAAAATTGAGGTGGTTTCAGTATAGAATTATCCATAACATCCTTCCAACAAACGCCTGGCTTTTTAAGATTAATTTGAAGGACATTGATGTATGTACGTTCTGTCATAAAGAAAGGGAAACTATTACACACATTTTTGCATATTGTGAAGTTGTTAATTTATTGTGGCAAACAGTTAAGGAATATTTTGATGTGATACCTGACCTTACAGCTTTTATTAAATTGTATGGTCTTATTGATACAGATTCGGAGGATTCTCTAATAATCAACCAAATCATTCTCATTGTGAAATATTATGTTTATAAATGTAAATGGGATGAGTCTAGATTGTCTTTTAATGCTGTTAAAAATATGATTGCTGATGTAGAAAAACTTGAGAATTATTGTGCTAAAAGAAACTGTAAAGAAGAATTTCACTTGAATAAGTGGAGCCCTATCATACATTTGATTTGAATATTGAATTCGTTGCTGGGTGGACGTGGTGGCGTGATACAGCTCCAATGGTCGTTGAAGGGACACAGTGAGGTATCGGCTTATATCTTTTACCTGATGCGTCACTGTGTAAATTCAGCGACTGGATCGCTTTTACGTCGCTGCGTCTTTTCGGCGATGAATTAGTCTTATTGTTATCTCATTAATTGTTTTTAAATTTCGGTAACGTATATTTGTAATGTATTTGTAATATCATTTCCCATGTTTTAATGTGCCATTTTGTTGCAAGAGGAAAATAAAAGCCCTGTTTGGGGCATGAGAAACAAAAATAAAATAGTCATTAGGTATTTTTGAAACGAAAAAACTGTGGCCCATTCAAATCATGTCTTATTTTGTCTTAATTAATGGCTTTCAGCTGAATTACTATGTTAGCACATCTATGACAATGCAAAGGTACCAAAATCTGAATTTTGATGACTCACGATACGATCGTCCAAATGAGCAAATCGCCGAATGGGCCTTTAAAACCTGTTACCTTTAAATCAGTGGCTCCGGAACCGAGGCAAATCCATCATGTTTCCTTTAATCACTGCGTTGTCTTTTTTAAAGACATTTCTTGTTTGCATTGATAATAGTGCAAGGTGTTCTTTGTTTGCTCAGCATCAGAGAAAATGTCAAATAAAAATCAAATAATTAAAAATTTCGCAATTCTTAATTTTGGTTGCGGGAGGGAAACAATAAACTCAAATTCAATTGGAAAGAGCCTACCCAGCAAACACAAAAACGTTTTTAAAACGTTTTAAATAAGTTATATTTTGGCTTTTGGTTTAGGTAAAAACGTTTTCATAACATTAAAATGTCGGGTTATATAAAGGTCATGATAACGTTTGAAAACACACAACAACAATATTTTTAAATGTTTTCAAAAAATGTTATTGTAAACTATTTTTGCAAACATTTTTGCCAAATATTGTGTCTATACTTAAATAACATTATGTTAAAATGTTTGAATCCAGCAAACACAGAAATGTTCTTAAAATGGTTTTTTCAAAACCTTTTAATAACATTTAAATGTCGGGTTATATAAAGGTCATGAAAACGTTTTTAAAACGTTATTGAAAATATATCGGGCAAACATTTTTGCAAAATATTTTTCAACCCCAAAATAACATTCTGTTTAGAATGTTTTGTATCAAGTTTTCAAGAATGTTTTTGGAATGTTATTAAAACGTTTTTATACCCTTTATATAACCCGACATTTAAACGTTTTCTGTAAAACATTTTTGTTTGCTGAGCAGTAGATTACCAAAAAATGTTTTTCAAGATTATGAAAACGTTTTATACTCTTAATATACCCTTTATATAACCCGACATTTAAACGTTTTCTGACAACCTCTTATGACCTTTTGCGAATGATGTCGAAAACGTTTTGTGTTTGCTGGGTATATAAACCAGGATATCGTTGGACGGTTTAATTTAACACCATGAATTCAGGGTGTTTTAGGTGCTGGCGTCTTCTTCGGAAGGAGGGGGGGGTCCCAAATTTACAAAAAGTTGGCGTCAATGAAATTGCGACCCCCCCCATTACCCCTACCCATCACCACCACTACCACCGATACATCTTAGTCCCTAAACAAGCTAAAATTGTATTGAAATCAGTCTTTTTGAATAAAATAAACACACTATCTGTGGTCATCTTGTGACTCCCTTCATTTTTTTCATTCCAAAAATGTATGACCCCAGTATAATTGGGACCCCCCCCCCCACTTCCGAAGAAAATGCCAGCCCCCTTAGCGATTCCGTTCTGTCCAAGGCATTAGGGACCGTTCACAAGGGCACATTTCAGGGCCCCTTTTTGACATGAAAATTATGGGTCAACCCCATAGAAAAGCATATAAACTAAATTTTTCCAGGAAAATTTGTGGTCATTTTTTTCAGGGCCTCCCTTAAAAGGGCATTAGGCCCCCCTTCAGCCCCCCCAACAAGTGTTTGTGAACGGTCCCTTATGCACCATAGACAGTCTCTGCTGTCTATGTATGCACACAGTATACGTAGGCTTACACTGTAAAACAGGGAAGTGCCACTAGCTTCCCTGGTATAAAAGCTATATCATGCTAGCATAGCATAGCCAATCCAAAATGAGATGTTATCAGCAAGAACTTAATGCATTTATAATATCACAAAATATATAGGTCTACATACCTTGCTATAGGATCGATCGTCCGTCTAAATATCAGAGCAAAGATACTCAATTGATCCAGGGAAGTGTACTTCCCTGATTGATCAAAGCTTAGCTATCAAAACAAATACTACTAGTAACAATTTTACTTTGAATATATCCCTGGAATATGTCATAAGCCGGGGGTCATAAGTTAGTCAGCTAATACACTAGACCTATATGTGGAAGGTCGAATATTCTCAACTACCAGGACACAGTTCGTTAACCTCAATACGACAGAATGACCTTTTAAATGTGTTGGGTACAAAAAACTCCCAACAGCAACTCCCAAATTTTGAGCTATGGTTATTGCATCAAGGTTGAACAGTGGCACAGAAAATGAGGCTAATTTGACTCATTGTTTCGGGAATAAGGTCACGAGATGAGGTCAAGATCATCTTTGGTTATTTGTTGTAATCATTTACCTATTAATCTGGTCATGGAGGTCTCTACTACCTCCATGATCTGGTGTTCTTTGTGTGAAACTCTTTGTTTTCATCTATAAAATGCCCATTATTATTGTTCAGCCTTCTTTATATGAGTATAATATAATGTCTGGGTAGATATGGCACGGTTTTTAAATGATATCACAGTTTTATTAGCATGAACTGACTTTCAAATCACCCCGCGGCTAGTTCTGAAAAAAAAGTCCTCAAAAAGGACAAATTAGTTCCGCTGATGGCCTACATAATATATAAATTTATATAAAAAAAACATAAATCTACTCTTTCTTGACTCATAGCAGTGAATTGCAATCATTTTGTAGTGATATGCGATCCTGTACACTGTCAGGGGTTAGTCTTCACACTTTCCTGTAATGCGGGTCCTGTTGCACATCAGCTGATAATTTATGTAATATGTAGGCCTTCTCATATTTTCACTGATTTTCATTATTAAATATTCAACTTATTTTCACCCTTAAGAGTAAGACAGGAAAAATGATATTTAACCTACATAGGCCTAAATGTTACTTTTACTAACCTTTGGATGAATTTAAACCATAAAGTAAACATTTTGTAATGATAGTCAATAATTATACCAGTATATAAATATATGCTAATAATAATCCAAATGTGGATTTAGGGCAGGTACGTGGGTTAATTACCCACCAAACACAAAATGTTTTTGACATCATTCGCAAAAGGTTGCCAGAAAACGTTTAAATGTCGGGTAAAACGTTTTCATAACATCCAAAAACATTTGTTGATAACCTACTGCAAATACTGATATAATGTTATTTATAATAAGTGTTTGCAAAATATTTGGCAATGTATGTCTGCAAAACATATTTTACAATATTTTTTGAAAACATTTTAAAAATATTGTTCCAGTACAGTGTGTTTCATACAAAACGTCTTAAAACGTTTCCATGACCTTTATATATAACCCGACATTTTAATGTTATTAAGACGTTTTTCTCTAAACCCAACCCAAATGGATGATGGTGGAAATAAGGATATCACTAAGGTGAGTGGAGACAACCATTTATGATGAATCAAACTCCAAGTTGGATGAAGGTGGAAGTAAGGTTGTTAGTAAGATGACTTTGGATGTACAGGGTCTCCCAAAAGTAACTTAACATTGTAAACTTGCCATAACTTGCGTTGGGTTAATAGTGTTGTCACAAAAATTGCACAGTATGTAGATAATTCCTTTAGAAATGTTATGATACCAAACATGTCTATGTGGTCATGGCCCTTTGGCATGAAATTAACGGATATCTACCGTACCGTAAAACCCACTTTTATAAACGCAAAATAAGTCTCGTCATTTGAGACATGATAACACGATATAACGTTTATCGTTTTAAAATCTGTTTTGTTTAATTTTGCTATGTTTGTTTGATTGCTTGTTTGTTTGTTTGTTTGTTTTCAATGCATAATATTAATGTTGTGTATTATCTGAATTTATTTGGAAACTGCTCTTAAAAGATCTTTTCTAAAGATTCGATGAACAGTTGTACGCGGTACGTTGTTCTCCATTGAAAGTCGACGTACTGATCGTCTTGGGCTTTTCGCCACGGCTCTCCGTATGACATCGATGTTTGTAGCCGATCTTCCTGTTCTTCCACGTCCTGCCCGAGATAGATCATGAACAGATCCAGTTGATAGGAATTTCTGCACTAGTTGCTGGATTGTATTTCGGCAATTCGGCTGGTGCATAATCTATAATAAAATCTTCCTTAAACTTTGTCCGACTTTGTCTTGGCAAAGAACCATACGATCTGAATCCGTTGATCTATAGGAAACTCATCTTCACTTCAACTGTTTTAAAGTAAAGTTTAATATTGTCAATATAACCTATTTATAATCTAAAACAGCAGTCACGCTTACGCTAGGCCATGTAATCCATGAATGTTCATACCTAAATGTAGCGTGTGCAGTGAGTGAACCAACTCCATATCGTTCAGGGAAACACATCATTCATGTGCTTGAACAAGGAACATAATGATCGAGCTTGCTTTTGTGGGTTTGATACACACATATGTACAGTCGCACAGTAAGGTCAAGGGGTCATCAATAATGCTGTTTTTGGTATCAGAATAATTCTAAAATATCAATCTATGTGAATATGTTATCCATTTTGGTATGAAGTAGGAAATATTTGAGATATGGCAAATTCACAATGTTAAGTTACTTTTGGGACACGCTGTATAATGAAGCAATGAGGAAAGGTACGAAGAAATGTCACGCATGGAAAAGATATAGTAATACCAGGCAGTACCAGGGGGACAGGTAAATGGCGAGTTAAGAATGGGCGAGTTAGATGAAAAGCGAGTTAGATTGGCGAGTTACCCCCTGCAGAGATTAATGAGTGACCCCTGCTGAGAATACGACAAGTCCCATTGGCGAGTTAAGATTTACAACAAGTCCTGCTGGCGAGTTACGACAAGTCCCATAAGCGAGTTAAGATTTTTACGGCAAGTCCCACCGGCGAGTTAAGATTTTTACGGCAAGTCCCGCTGGCGAGTTAGCATTTTTACGGCAAGTCCCGCCGGCGAGTTACGATAAGTCCCATTGGCGAGTTATGATTTCAAATACCAAATGCTTTATATATATTTAATTCTCACCATCTGTTGTTGTCTGCCATTTTTCAAGATAAGGCTAATTATCACATGCTGGGTAATTAATGATGGTTCAGGGCACCTATGTTCAGGGTAATGTATTGGGTAACCTTTGAGCAAATAATAATTTTAAGCAGGAACCACTTGTCAGAGAGGCCCAGCAATGTAATAATATCAATTAACAGATCTGCAAGTATGGTGAGAGTACATGGATATTTATTATAATATTACAAGGTAAAACATTACTTTCTGAATTGAAGACCTCACAGGAAAAACCTACATCAAGTCCTACATGTAACTCGCCAATGGGACTTGATGGTGTTGCTGTAACTCGCCGGTGGGACTTGACGGCATTGCTGTAACTCACTTACAGGACTTGATGGTGTTGTCGTAACTCGCTTGCAGGACTTGACGGTGTTGTCGTAACTCGCTTGCAGGACTTGATGGTGTTGTCGTAACTCGCTTGCAGGACTTGATGGTGTTGTCGTAACTCGCCGGTGGAACTTGTTGGTGTTGTCGTAACTCGCCTTTAGCTTACTTCGTGGGGGTAATTGACAAAAACCTAATCTCTGTGAGGGTAACTCGCCTTTTAACTCGCTTTTCTTTAACTCGCCTTTTTTTAACTCGCCTAGTTACAGCTCCCCAGTACCAGGACTTAATTCGTGAACTACCTAACGACCCAAATATTACAATTACCATCCTTTCCCTATACGGTATAGGTGGGAGTGGCGTTGCGTTAGGGCCAGTGGCGTAGACTTCTTTTTGACATGGGGGTGGGGGAGAGGTAGGGTGGAAAATATTACTTGAAGTATAGTGAATTCAGCACCTTTTGGCGACAGAATAAGTTTATGGTACAAATGTGCGCGAAGCGCTTAAATAATTTTGGGATATTGAAGCTAAACTGATAAAAATATGGTGCAAATGCGGTATAAAATCGCCCGAAACGCGCACAAATTTGCCCTTTTGGGGCTAAATGGCCAGATATGAGGTTAATTTGGTCAGAAACCCACATACAGGTGTCAACATGGGGGATGATTGTATGGACCACCACCCGTGGCAAAATATTGGAGGATTTAAATTGACAAAAGAACTGGGTAGTCTTGAATGTTTATTTGCTTGTACACCATATTTGAATTGATAATGGGCGGGGCTATCATAACCAGGGGCTATTCCCGGTGGGTTCAGTTTGTATTTAAAGGTAGGACGTATGACCGTTCCAGGATTTGAAAATGACTCCTATTTCACGGGGAATCAAGGACATTTGCAGCAATTTTACCCCCTATTTTGCGCGAAATCAAGGAAAATTTGCCTCCAAATACCTCCCCTATTTTTATCATTTTGAGGACGCATTTTCATTTCACCCCCTTATCTCGAGGAATCAAGGACATTTTTTCGAAATAAATACCCCTATTTTTATCATTTCAAGGACGCTTTTGAATTTTCCCCCTATTTCACGGGGAAATGAGGACAATAACGAAAACTGTAGCGGTAAAACGCGGACGAAAGTCCTAGAAATACACCCTATTTTTCATTTCAAGGACAATTTTGCTCCAAAACACCCCTAATTTGGACAATCGCGAACAATTTTGGCCTCGAAAATTCTGCGGACATTTCTTGAAAAGTACCCCTAATTGGAACTATTATGACTCAGATTTCATGTGAAGATCCACTAACCAGTTATCTGATTACTAGAAATTAAACCAAATACATGGCTAGTAGATCCACCATCTGAGACGGGGAAAGACTCAACAGAAACAAACGGAGAGCAAAATATAACTTCACAAATAAACTTTAATTTCTCATCAACAAAGTGATCACAATAATATAATAGATGAGTGAAATATTCTTCGTTCCTTCTCCGGCTGTGGCTGGCTGACAACTGCCCAGAATAATAGTCCGGGGTAATTGAGGAGAGGACGCCGCGGAGCGATATATATTTAAATTAGCTATGGAAAGCAAATAGCGTCATAACACACGCTCTGCCTTTCTTGAATTGGCGCCTGACAATTCTAATTTTAAGAATATAACTTTTAAAATAGCAATTTGAATTGATACAACATATGATTTAAAATTAATTATATATTTTTAACATAAACTTTAACATCAGACATAACATTCATCAAGTAACTGCATGACTAATAATTAACTGCATCTTTTTATCTGAAACATTTAACTCCAAAACACAATTGGATGGGGAGAAAATTGTTTTTAAAAACAACATCTTTTAAAACTCTGAAGCTCGTACAGCAGACAAGGAAAAGGGGAAAAGGGGATGACAAACTAACACAATTCGGAAAGACATCGACCAAGACCTTGCACAATCCCCAAACTGGGCATTTACAATGTCAAGTTCCATGTGTTTCAGAAAGTGCGAAGATCTTACTCTACACCTTAAACTACACCTTAAAATTAACCCTAGAGTTCATAATCTTGAATCGCTGAATCCCTGGCCAGTAGATCCACCGCTGTCGACTTGAACCCATTCGCTGCACTGTACTTGACGCTGATCTTGACGTTGAACTTGACACTTGCGTGATGAACTTGACATTTAATTTGTCGGTGTGATTCAGATCATGTTTTCCATAAAATTTTAAACATGACGTAAGAATTGCTTTTGCAATTAGACGATAATTGATGACGGATGTCAATATAAATAACAGAAGAATTAATTTCTTCATACAATTGCAGTTTTCAATGCACCAACATTGTAAAATAAGACGCAGTTCCTCCCGTAGATACAGTACTTGACGAACACGACAAAACAATTCCACACGACGGAATTGCACTTAGACATTCAGCGCTGAAGACCAATACCTTGATAATATTTGATTCAGAATATAACGGGCTTACATGAAAATCGTATGCAAAGTTCTATAGAAAAAGGTTTTAAAGTTGCAACATACTTTGCATAAAATGATGTCATGTATCAGGTCACAGTTAATAACCCGTATAATATTTCTTTATTTCTGAATCAAATCTTATTCTGGAATCACACAAATATTGTACTGACGAAAATTCACAATCATTTCAGAATCACACATATTGCATACCAACTGGAACAAAATTCTTCTGTGTCAAGTTCAAATCCAAATGCACCTATTGTTCAGATGATTGACCACGAAAATGACCGAAGAACTCCATAATCCATTCAGCACGACTCGAATTCTCTGAAATATAAACTCAAGCAAAATACACAGTATAAGTATAACACATACATACTATCTCATTTAGCATATTTCTTAATTCCATAATCATAAGAATACCGTATACCATATACAATATAACATAATTTATACCGTAAAACATCATAACATAACATACGCTGCCTTTCTTAAATTCTTCACAAATTTTGAAAAATTAACACAGCCAAAATTCCATAAACACGCAATTTTCAATTCAAAAATTCATAATTGAAATTACAATCTGCTTTATTCTCCACATAATTTGAAAAATGAATACATCCAAATTTCCATAAACACAGTTTTCAAAATTTCATAAATTACAATCTGCTCTATGCACAACATTAGTATTACAAAATTTAATTGCAACACATTCATCTGCTTTTGCCAGATATCTTCACAGGATTACTTTTCAAAATTCCTAAGCAGCTGGGTTTAAATTATCAGCAGGCTCCCAAGTATTTCTGGAACTTGGGAAATCACGCCACTTGATAAGATACTGAAGCTTGTTGTCCCTGTACCTACCACGTAAAATTTTCTCTACTTCATACTCACTACTTGTGGTAACAGGAGTCAAAGGTAGACCGGTATAAAAGATGTGCGCTTATCCAATTCCTGGGATGCCATAAGTGGGGCAAACGAGTCATCTGGACAATCAGCATCTACAACATCTTCTAGAGGATCCCTTTGCACAAAATCTGATGGGCATGGCATTGCCGTATATTGCTTTTCTGTCGAATTTTGCACCATTTGTTGAACTTACGTATTTGATGCTATGAATCGAATTATATATAGCAGAGACTTGCTCATGAACATTGGAAAAGGTGTGATAAACAAGCATTATCCTCGTATACTCCCTCAGACGTGGCATAAACTTCGTGCCCTTAACATACTCGCAAATGAAACCAAGCGAGGGTGTCGAGGTGGTATAAACAAGAAACGATCTATAAGTGTACGCATCACTGCGAGAACTCAAAACATAAAGTTTCAAAGAAATGCACGCTGGGAAGAAAAAGACACTTCACGCTTCGTCAACAAGCATAATCTGGTTAAAATCAAGCATTGGAATGCCCGTTCGCTTAACGCTAAGCACAAAAAAGGACACAAATCAGCCTCTTTCTGTGATTTCGCTATTAATCATAAACTGGACATTTTTGCTGTTACCGAGACATGGTTTACTGGAGGCGTAAAAGACCACCGCACTCTTGCCGATATCGGCAATACCCTTCCAAATTTTAAACTGCACCATGTTCCACGGACTTTTAAGCGAGCAGGTGGAGTTGGTGTGCTTATCCGTGATGGGGTGTCTTTTAACATCAATGATAGCCCCACATACAAAGCGTTTGAACACATGGATGTAACTGTTCAATCAAATTCCACCTCGATGCGTCTTGTTGTTATTTACCGACCACCAGAAAACAGCGAAAATCAACTCACTTTCCGCATGTTTCTGGATGATTTCTCCACACTTCTTGAGTCGTTGGTTGTAATTCAAAATCTCCTGATCATTGGTGATCTTAACGTCCATGTTGACGATACAGATGATCGCGAAGCTGCCTTGTTTTCCAATCTACTCGAACTATCAGGTCTTCAACAACATATCACTGGACCTACCGATGAGAAAGGACATACGTTGGATCTAATCATATCAAGAAAGGATGACGATCTCGTGATGTCCCCCTCAACGCACCATGATTTGCCATCGGATCACTCAGCAATTAAATGCTTTGTTAACATGTTACGACCAGCGCCAAGTGTTAAACGTGTTGAAACCCGAAGAATTCGCAGTATCGATACTGAAACATTCACCAAAGACATACACGAGTCAGTTTTGTTAACCTCTCCGTCAGATGAACTAGAAGATCTTGCACATCAGTTTTCAACAACTCTGTCAGATATTTTGGACACACATGCTCCGTTACTTCAGCGTTCTGTAATACTCAGACCTCATGCTCCATGGTACACGGACACTCTCCGTGCTGCTAAACAAGAGAAACGTCGTCTTGAGCGAAAGTGGCTGAAATCGAAACAGTTTAAGCAACAATGTATTCAGTACAAAGACCTTCTGAATAAAGCGAAGAATGAATTTCATCGTTCTCAGATAACTGACTCAGAGCCTAAAGATCTGTTCAGAGTCGTCGACAAGCTATCTAGTCCTAAGCCCGAAGAAACCTTGCCGTCATATGATTGTCCTAAGGCACTTGCTGACAGCTTCGCACAGTTCTTCGTTGACAAGGTGAAAAACTTCGTGATAGCTTAGACAATGATGTTGACCTGCCAATTTCGACTGAAATCCCGGAAATCTGCTCTCATTCATTCTCCGAGTTCTTGACTGTTTCAGAGGAAGATGTGCTAAAGATCATAATGTCTGCTTCAATTACATCATGTCGCCTAGATCCCCTTCCAGCTTCGCTTTTAAAGTTGTGCTTACATGACCTGCTGTCGACCATTACTACCATCGTAAATGAATCTCTTTCCACTGGCGTCGTACCCTCGTCCCTTAAGCATGCTTGCATCCGTCCGCTGCTAAAGAAACCTGGCCTGGACAGAGACGTGTACGCCAACTATCGTCCAATCTCCAATTTGCCATATTTAGGCAAAGTTATTGAGAGAGTCGCCGTTCTGCAGCTACAATCTTATCTTACGGACAACCACTTACATTCCCGCATTCAATCCGCTTACAGACGTCATCATAGTACGGAAACTGCTTTATTACGTGTCCAGAATGACATTTTAAGCGCCCTTGATCAGCGCCAAGAGGCTTTTCTAGTCCTCTTGGATTTCTCGGCGGCATTTGATACAATTGATCATGGACTCCTGTTTCGCCGCCTTGCCACACGCTATGGAATACAAGATACTGCCTTAAGCTGGATCCAGTCGTACATGAGTGGACGTACTCAGTCTGTTAGCATCAAAATGTTCTCTCTGACGCACTGCCATTAACCTACGGTGTCCCCAGGGATCGGTTGCTGGGCCGCTGTTATTTACACTCTATAGTGCGCCCCTTCATGACCTCATACAATCGCATGGTGTCAGTAGCATAGTATACGCAGATGACACTCAGCTATACTTGACATTCAATCCTGAAGATCGAGAGTCCGCAATAAAGAAGATTGAAACCTGCATTGCTGATATACGATTTTGGTGTTCAACCAATAAGTTGGTTCTCAATGATAAGAAGACTGAGTTTATCCATTTCTCCTCTCAGTTCAGCAAGTCACCTGCAGTGCATTCCCAATTATCCATCGGTGAAACCGTGATTCAATCTTCACCACGAGCTCGTAATCTCGGAGCTGTTATGGATTCTTCACTTCGTATGACAAATCACGTGGATAATCTTTGTAGATCTGCTATGTGTGCCATCAGAAAAATCGGTCAGATACGACAATATCTGGATAACAGCACGACTTGCAGACTTTCGTGCTTTCGTTACATCGCGGCTGGACTCCGTCAATTCCCTCTTGTATGGCTTATCTCAATCTGAAATCGCGAAGATCCAACGTGTTCAAAACACCGCCGCTCGTCTTGTTTTGTGTGCATCTCGCCGTGAGCACATTACACCTCTGCTCTGTCAACTGCATTGGTTACCTGTTGAATACAGATCTATGTTTAAGATCCTGTTGCTCACATACAAAGCCATGAATGAAATGGCGCCTGCGTTTATTTGTGATCTTGTTAATCTGTATGTTCCTACAAGACCGTTGCGATCGTCATGTGCAACACGTCTGCAACTCGCTCGCTCAAACACGAAGTTCTATGGTGATAGATCATTTGTAGTCGCTGCAGCAACTCTGTGGAATCGCCTGCCTGCAGTTGTCCGTCAAGCTACATCTCTGCCAATGTTCAAGTCAAGATTAAAGACACATCTTTTTCGCCAATGTTTTCATGCTTGATATGTTTTTGCTTTTCGCGAATTTACAATTGGAGCTCTTTCATGCATTATTTAGTGTGCCACACCAGGGTGAAGTGCTAGTAACCTCTCCCTGGTGGTTTTTGTCTGTGATTTCGTCATCTGTTGCTCACAGTTTTGTGTGGATTAACCATCATCACAACACTTGGGTGACGTGCTAGTAACCTCTCCCCTTGTGTCACTTATCGCTTCATTTTGCATACAGTATATCATTTCATCTGCTTCTGTTTAATTTTTGCAATATTATTCTGAATTAACTAGAGTGAAGTACTAGTAACCTCTCCTCTAGTTAATAACGTCAATGTTATGCATCATGTTTGCTTTGCCATCATTTTCTGTGCTTCGTGTAACTCCGTGTTACTCGCGCATTTCTCATCATTTGGATTTTGTATACTCATTGCCTGAACAATTACATCGTATTTTGATATTATTGTATTATGAATTATTAAGCAATTGTTGATATGAATTATGTTTAAAAAAGTGTGCAATATGTTTCGCATAATATTTTGTCTACACCTCGTATAAGTTATTTTTCTTGGTTGCTCTCGTGGTGTGTCTTGCTCTTTTCATTTTGAGCATTATACCTGGTGTAGATATGTTTGCTTCGCTCGCTACTGTGGTATTGTTTGTTGATATTTTGATATTATTGTATTATTGATTATTATGCAATTTTTGTTATCAATTATGTTTTTAAAAAAAATGTGCATTATGTTTCGCATAATATTTTGTCTACATCTCGTATAAGTTTTTTTTTTCTTGGTTGCTCTCGTGATGTGTCTTTATACCTGGTGTAGACATGGTAGATATGTTTGCTTCGATATTATTGTATATTATTATAATTGTGCAATTTTGGTTATTAATTATGTTTATAAAAGTGTGAAATATGTTTCACATAATATTTTGCCTATACACCTCGTATTTAACTCATGTTATTTTCTTGGTTGTTCTCGTGTTTGCTCTTTTCATTTGAGTATTATACCTGGTGTAAATATGTTTGCTTCGCCACTTTGGTATTATTTGCGTTAGAATTTGTTTAGAATTTTTCATATTCAATTTGATACTGTGTTTTGCCATTTTTGATATTACATTGAATTGATCATGTGTTATATTGCTTCGCTGTATACTTCATTTTTTTTTTTTGTTTTCTACTCACGTGTTATCTATGTAGTGTACAGCTTGGCTTTAAAAAAACAACAAAAAAAACAACAATTTCGTGTTTTATGATTCTAATTTCATCTTCTGTTTGATATTTGTAAGCAGTATATTGCTGTTTTTTATTTCAAAATTGTTGTCTGGTTAAACTTATTTTGCTTTATTGCTTATGCCGTCACTTTGAACATTTCACTTAGTTGTTTCTTTGCTCATTTTGCATGTATTTTTCCGTGCAATACCTTTTGTGCAATGTTCATCGTGTGCCTATTTCATTTGTTTCTTATTTCTTAATGATGTATATTTATATTTTATTGGGTATTTTGTTTTTACGTACACATGTTTTAATTGTAAAGCGCCTTGTGGTCTTTGATGTAATGCGCTATATAAGAATAAATTATTATTATATTATTATTATTTTCTGGTCTGGCATATCGATCATAGGCAAACTTCATTCGATTAACATGCACTGGGGCTGACATCAACTTATTGTTTGTCAGATTTCGAACACGGAAATTCACGGGCCCCGTTTGCTCTACGAGTAAGTATGGTCCTGACCAAAATTTCATGAGCTTCTTTGACAAGCCTGGTTGAGTGGCTGGAATATATAACTAAATTGTATCACCCACCTAAAACTGTACATCACTTGCATGTTCATCATAACGGTCTTTCATGCTAGCTTGATTAAGTTCAAGATGTTGCTTAGATATTGATTCAACAAACCATAACCCCGCTTCTGGATATCGTTTGAAGTCAAATGATATACTATTTTAAAGCTTATAATATATATTTTCTAAACACGAAATAAAACAAAAGTGACCGGGGCCGACTTTACGGCTGATTCGTAGTGTCCAGTCAGGCACCTTGCTTTCATGCCCTGCGGAGCTCTTCTAAATTGGAATTCTGTTGTAGACAGAACATTTCATACTTTTACCGCTTTAATATTTACCCCTCAATTTCCCCCATTCTTCATGCCCTGCCCGTGTGTGTGTGGGGGGGGGGTGGTTGTGGTGGTGGGGGAGGGTAATAGTTTAAGCTTGGTGGATATTCAAAGCCAAGTTTAAGTGGACTTACTAGCCCTGCGGGCCAACCTTGAAAAATATTGTTTTAAAACGCTATTGTTTTTGTGCTATATATATAGTATAAATGTTGCAGTCCTCTCCCAATCGATAAGGACCTCTCTCTGTTGATACACTCTCAAACCGACCATCCTCTACAAACGACTGGAGGGCGGAGTCTAACTTGCCGTCTTTAAATTCCTCTGCTCCCAGTAGATACTTATCAGGCACATTGAATATTATTACCCCACCTAAAATGAAAATGATAACAAACACACAAACATCAAATTATTCACGAAAAAAAACTTTCCAAAATGATTATTTCAGTTGATTCTGACATCGAATTTACGAGTTGCACATAATCAATTACGTGATTAGGGCTATACAGATTATCTTTTTTATGTATTGTATGTCAATGGTATGTATGGGTTTTTCAAGAATAAAATGTCCATCTGAAACATAGGTGCCTGTGATTTAAGTGTAAGGATGTGGTAGTAAAAAATATAACCTACCTGGTTTTAGAATTCGAATCATTTCAGGCAAATGTTCAACTCCAAGATGTCCGGGAGCGAATGAAGCCGAAAAGAACAGGGCGTCATAAGTATCTTAAATTATAATGATGATAAGAGAAAATATTAAGACGGGTCGAAGGGGGCTTAAATATTGAGACAAATAAAGCTGACACACAAGAGGAATGGTATGGATCATATGAAAGAGATCCCAATGCTTGATTAATATATGGGGTGTCATTTCCGAGCCATGAATCAAATTTTGAAATTTGACTCTGTGTATTGTTTGATGGCAAGAAGCAATGTGTGAAATTCGGAAAGTTCAACATAAGTAATGGAACTGTAAATGCAATTGAAGCATTGTACAGGGTGCACCGCTCAGTCCAACAACACAAATTCCCTATACTTAGGGGTGTGTCGGTCAAAAAATGAAAAACACTGCGCTAGTCCGAAAAAAAACATGCACTAGTCCGAAAATGAAAACCACTGCAGCAGTCCGACACGCCGCTAGTCCAAATCTGAAAAGCACTTATTCAGATCGAAACGCCGCTAGTCCGAATCTGAAATACACTGTTGTGCTAGTCCGAACCTGGAGAACACCTCTTCAGTCCGACACTGCGCTAGTCTGAATCTGAAAAACACGGCGCTAGTCCGAAACTGAAAACCATAGCACTAGTCCGAAACTGAAACCGCTAGTCCGAATCTTAAAACACTACGGTATTCCGAATCTGAAAAACACTGCGGTATTCCGAATCTGAAAAACACTGCGCTAGCCCGAATCAATATTTGGACTAGCGCAGTGTTTCGCAGATTCGGACCAGCACATTGGTTCACAAATTCGGACAAGTGCAGTGGTTCACAAATTCCGACTAGCCCGTGCTATTCAGACTTCAGCATATATGATTAACGTTCACTCAGTCAGTGGCGTAGCCAGAATTTTTGTGTGAGTGGGCAAAACCAAATTTTCGTCCCCATTTGTCAATTTTTGTCTAATTTTTAGTCATTTTTAGTCATATTAAGGACACTTATCGTCCCCATTTTATCCTTGAAAACATTCCGTGGTTGCACTCTGCCCCCTGCCCCTCCCCTGGTTACGCCACTACACTCAATTAAAGAGTTTATTTAACTTTTTCTCCAGTGTTTACATGCAGATAATGTAAAGTGGTATTCATCTATCTGCCTCTCTATTATACGTTGGCTGTTCTGCCTCTCTCATTATCTCTCTCTCTCGTTCTCTCCTCTGTCGCAATATCGGAATTGGGACAACCGGAATTGCCACACCCGACACAATTGACAGCCGTGACAGCCGCCGCAATTCCAGAATCCTCTTTGCCCAAATTATCAAACTCCGAGCGTGGTGTTTTAAAGGTAGCTCAAGAAAAATATCTTTGATCGGCCACCCTCTCCTTTCAAAAATCCTGGTCTTGCACCTACAGATATTTTACATAATTATTTATAAGCATTTGAACATTATGTGTCCTTCGGGTATCTGAAAATCATAATTAGAGACAGGGCGAGAGGGGAGAACAGATAGAGAGAGAAAAATACCATACCAACAAAAAATACCATACAAGAATAAGGTGTAGCCTGAAGCTGAAGCTGATTGACAGTTAATTAGAAATTCTTAGGTCTGGAAAACACTGCGCTAGTCAGTATATCGCAGTGTTTCCTAATTTTCCTAAAGTGCAGCTTTGCCACCCCAAGTGGTACCAATACATATTTATTATGATGTTATGACAATTCATACCATCTTGAATATCAAGTTGCTTATCGGACTTGAAAGCGGCACAATAGAGCTGTATGTAGATTTTCTTGGGTTTAGCAATATTCAGCATTCCCTGAGATGGTTCCAAAGCATCTATGTTGGTAAAACCCTCTTGGAGTACCTATATAATAAAAATGATCAAATGAAGTGCCGTGATCAAGTTAAAATCACAAATTTGGCGATTGCCCATCGCTTTCCAAAAGCGGTGCATCGCAATCGCCCGGCGATCTAGTATAAATTCAGCTTAACACAAGCAGGGATATGAGACAACATATCCCTGACACAAGTCACCCAATTTCGGAAACGGAACGCTGAGTGTACAATCTTATGACTATTGATTCGCAACATTTTTCAATATGTCAGCGCTCTAATCGGACACAAAAGGTCATTATAGATGAAAAGACGCTGATTTCCGTTGGGTAGTCATACAGTACAAAAACCACATGGGGTACTCCCTCCTATTATTTAAAACTCCTTGGTATAACCATGGACTGTAGTCCATAGCAGTGGCGTACCGTGGCCGCCCCAACCCCGGGGGGCTGAAGAAGAAACAATTTTGCCGCCCCTTCCTTAACAGCCCGAAAAGGTTGACCCAATTTTTTTTCACGGTCGTTTGAAAAAGTGAAGAGCCAAAAAAAAAAAAAAAAAAAAAAAGGAATTTAGGCGCTAGCGCCCTAAAAGCAACCTTTTCTCAAAATTATAAAAATAAAGTTATAAAACGTTTAAATGTTGAGTGACGTGTGAAAACATTAATGTTTGACAATGTTTTCAAAATGTTATTGCAAAAACTGTTGCAAAAGTTTAAAAATAGACCTTCCTGTTTTCAACTTCTTTACACTAACATTTATTATGTTGCAATATTTGTGGCCAACATTTTATTAAAGGTTTTATAAACCTTTATTGTAAACTTGACTTTTACACAGTTACTGACAACCTTTGTGTGTTCTATGTTACGAAAACGTCCTCATGGTTCTGGGGAAAACGTGTTCGTGTTAGCTAGGCGTTAGTGGCGTTACGTTATGTCTACTGGGTAACACCTTCGAAGGTGCTTGGCAAAATTGTCTACCAAACATGACCAAAATGACTTTCAATGAATCTACAAACATATTGGGTTAAAGAACTGATGCAATGGGGAGTGATGTTACTTTGACTGCAATTTGAGGGCCAGTAGTAGCATAGTTCAATAAACCTCATTCAGCAATCATATCTCAAAATCTGACCCCCAGTTGTGGAGTACGAGTTCTTTGGTTGTGACATGGCATCACCATCAAAATTTCATCTTCATCGCAGTTGTAAACAGTAGTGGTGGAGCCATGGTGGGGGAAATCGTGTGACTTCCATATGGCCTGGGCATTCCCTTTTAAAAGTGTTTTCGCCAGCGCATAGGGCGCTGGTACCTAATTCTGAGATGGGGTTTGTGTACACTAAAGATTAGCTAAGATTATAGCCTTCTTCTATTGGTATGAATTATTTTTTTTACTTCTCGTGGTGGAAATGTTTTTGATGTCTGCTAATTCGATTTGCAAGGAAAAGAAAGTATGTTTTGCCGTTTCAACGAACGAAAACGATTGAGTATTGCCAAAGTTATGTTTGAATTAATTATGACTTAAAAAGTTATCATAGGTTAGGCCTACACATATAAACATAAACTTGTTCAGCAATCAGCATATCAAACAAATGACATGGTCAAAGCGGGGGAATGGTCACGAGGTCATATCAGTGGTCATATCATATTACTGAGCATAGCATGATGTTTGGTTGCCTGTGAGTGCATAATTGATATGTTGATAACAGATCTAATAATGTTGTGGAATCAAAATCTTCATTATATGGACCACATTGAAGTCAAAGTAATTATCTATCCTTTCCTGTATCGTTTTATGGATAAAATTGACTCAAAATGTTATTGATGATATTATTGCTATCTTTAACATCAGTTTTGTCTTTTCAACGGGAAAAATCCGATTGAAAATAAAGTTTTTAGGGGCTAGCTATAATATTGAACAATATATCCCATATTTTGACATGCACTTATAGAAAATAAATAAATTATTGTCTTACTTTATAAATGATAAATACTGTTAAACGACACATAACTAAAGTGAGGCCAATTTCTATCTTTTTTATTTGATTCATAAAATTACATTCAACAAAATGATTGAAGACTGAGAAAACACACAATCAGACTACAGAATGGAGTAGGTAAGATGCCATGTCCATAGCTTTGCAGGAGTTTCGGACTAACAATCAACACATTCAAAAAAATACAGTTTAAAAGTGAAGATTGTAGTGAATGATCAGTCCTTTATCATGTGCTTGCCACTATCTACTTTATAGTAAACTATACATTGCGAAATAATATAAAATTATTTTAAAATAAAATGTGCATGTAAGTTGAGTTAACATAGCGAATTAACTAACAACTGCAGTGTATTTCTTGATTTTTATAATAAGCATGGGTAAAAAGCAGTAAAGACAAAAATACAGAACAATTTGGAGTAATGAATTAAAGAGTTGACAGGAGTTATAGGAGTTAATGTGTTTTGCTGTTTCAGTGTGCATGTTCTCACCATTGATGGTTTGGTGAACTGTCATGTAACATGGATGTAAGCGTGATCCTAAAAATGCCTTTCACGGTGACCCAAACTATTTACAAGACCTCTTCTGCATTGACGCTGGCCTTCCCTTTTAAAGGGAATTTTTATTATTGTTAATGTTGGAATGTTAGATTTGTATACTTAGCACAATATTGCTTACATATTCTGCTCCAGCTCCCGTTCCGGCAGCACATTCAAGAAGTCGAGCACTTTTGTCGGAAACAGCTCTAGAAACGGCTCTTGCAAGGTGTTGTCTCCCCATATTAGATCGAACCAATCCTCGAGTCTAGATATTGTAAAAAAAACATAAAGAGTCATGAATGGAGGGCGTTGCCTATTGTTCGGGATTGAGGACGCTGTTTCGACATTCTGTTCAACTGCAATAGCAAGCAATATTCAGATGGGCTTGTTGGGCAACTCATTTGGGCAGTGTGGAAGCATTAACATTTAGGGTGGTCGGGACACGAGCATATTTTGTTCCGGTCCTACTGGGATTTTTTGCGCGCGAAAACAGGACGTTAAGTGTACACTCTCATGAATATTGATTGGCAACATTTTCCAATATATGCCAGCGCTCTAATCGGAAACAATTTATGAATATATGTTGCAGTCCGTTGGTATTAGTGGCTAAGATATTAATGGTTTACTAGGCATATTTTCAGCTTTTCACCTGGCAAAAGACTGATTCTGTCCGAAACTTGTGGTCCAGGACCACAACACCGCAATGCTCTAGTGGAACACCATTAGTTGCAAGTCCTTACGGGCAGGGCCGGATTTACCATTGGAGCCCAGGGCCCCCAAAATGTGAGGCCCACAAATTGCCCTTTGCATGTTTTGGACCAAAATATGGAAAAATTGCAAAATGTTGCGAGCTTCACACCCACTGGCCCTTTATATAGCAAAATTCACCTTCATTTTGGGCTATAGTCTGAAATCCATTCAATTTTCAACACTCACTTTTTGGTAAGGTTTCAATTTCTACTCAACAACTGTGAAGAGTACCTGACATTTCATGCACACGAGATCAGCCTCAGGGATTGGATCACATAGCTAAATCCTAATCCTTTAGCTGGCATTGGTAATAAAAGTCAAATTTAAATATTATGTCAATTTATGGAAATAATGGCAAACGCAAAAACATAAAATATTAAAATTATGAGCTAACTCTAAGCCTATATCAACATTTTGAATGCTTATACCTCCAAAATTGCATGTTTTTGGCCTATTTTCCCTCAAATTGCAAAATTTTTAAAATTCGACTTTTGCAGCAAACATAAAACGTTTTCAACATTATTCGTAAAATGTTAGAAAAGGTTGGCTGAAAACGTTTAAATGTCGGGTTATATAAAGTGTGTTAAACGTTTTCATAACATTCAAACACATTTTTTTGAACACTTACTGCAAAATATTCTAACATAATGTTATTTGAGTGTTTACGAAATATTAATAAAAATGTTTGAAAAACATGACAATAACATTTAGACAACATTGTTAAAATGTTGTTGTAGTGTGTTTTCATAACCTTTACCTTTTTAAAATTTAAGGAAGAATGATACGTACGAGGATGTTTATAACAAAAAATAAGTCCGCAAACCGCCCTAACTACGGTAACACTAAACTTTTCGGGGCTCCCCTAATTTCAATAACGCTAATAAAAAGACACCCTCACTACGTAGCGCTGTTGGCAAAAATGTTTGCAAAAATAGTTTACAATAACATTTTTTGAAAACATTTAAAAATATTGTTGTAGTGTGTTTTCATATAAAACGTTTTAAACGTTATCATGACCTTTATATAACCCGATATTTAATGTTATTAAAACGTTATTACAAAAATCAAAACCCAAAATATAACCCGTTTTAAAAATGTTTGTGTTTGCTGGGTACTAAAGGATTAGGATTTAGCTATGTTACATTATTTGACAAAGCAAGATAATATTTTTCTTTTCATTCCAAAATATTAGTGCTATATTTTTCTAGAATTACAGTAGTGTCTATCAGTGATATGTCATTCTTGACATTTGATTGGAGCTGGTTTCAAAGTTCAGGCGCCGCGTGATAGAAGGGTCTTTCGCTATAGGTGACATTATTGGCTTTTCTTCGTTGCAAATGGACCCGGGCAAATGGACAGATGAATTTGACCCAAATTGACCACTGAGAGCGTGAAGGTTCCTTGATGGTAAATTATGGTCACATCCGGGGGTCATATCCTTATCATGTAATTAATTTGGAGCCTGCCTGGTAGCTTTAATGTAAACATGATACATTTGTAAATATGCGTTTATCCACAGGCAGTCAGAATTGGTGAGTGAAAATCTTAAACCACGAGCTTCTAAACACCGGGGATATCATAAAGGCGCAGGATTGGTCATTGCACAAATAGCCTTCAATTGCAAGAACGTTTGCAATTTGTATAAATAGCACAAATAGCCCTAGATAGTTGCAATTGATGCAATCTACGTCGGATAAATTGTATAGATAGCCACAGGTGTTGCAATTTGTGTGATTTATGTCACTAAATTGCACGAATAGCCTACAGTTGCAAGAAAGTGTGCAATTTGTACAAATAGCACAAATAGCCACGTATGTAAGCAATTTTTACAAATTGCATAAATAGCCACAGGTGTTGCAATTTGTGCCATTTATGTCAGTCAATTGCACGAATAGCCTACAGTTGCAGCAATTTTTACAATTTGTACAAATAGCACTAATAACCATGTACTTAAGCAATTTTTACAAATTGTAGAAATAGCCACAGGTGTTGCAATTTATAAAAGCAATGATGATAATATCTGAGTTACTTCCAGTAAGCGCTATTTGTGCAATTGGTGGAAAGAAAATTTAAGGAAGAATGATTGACACAATATTTGGCAAAAATGTTTGCAAAAATAGTTTACAATAACATTTTTTGAAAACATTTAAAACTATTGCTGTAGCGTGTTTTCATATAAAACGTTTTAAAACGTTATCATGACCTTTATATAACCCGACATTTTTATGTTATTAAAAACGTTTTTATGCCTCCACCGGAGGTATTATCCCAGCAAACACAAAAACGTTTTAAAAACGTTTTTAATAAGTTATATTTTGGCTTTTGGTTTACATAAAACGTTTTAATAACATTAAAATGTCGGGTTATATAAAGGTCATGAAAACGTTTTAAAACGTTTTGTATGAAAACACACTACAACAATATTTTAAAAATGTTTTCAAAAATGTTATTGTAAACTATTTTTTTATTTTTTTTTTGCCAAATATTTTGTCAACACTTAAATAACATTATGTTAAAATATTTGCACTCAGCAAACACAGAAATGTTCTTAAAATGGTTTTTTTTCAAAACGTTTTAATAGCATTTAAATGTCGGGTTATATAAAGGTCATGAAAACGTTTTTAAAACGTTATTGCAAATATTTTGGGCAAACATTTTTCGCAAAATATTTTTTCAACCCCAAAATAACATTCTATTTAGAATGTTTTGTATCATGTTTTCAAAAATGTTTTTGGAATGTTATTAAAACGTTTTATACCCTTTATATAACATTTTTGTTTGCTTTTCAGTAGATTATCAAAAAATTATTTTTAATGTTATGAAAACGTTTTATACCCTTTATATACCCTTTACATAACCCGACATTTAAACGTTTTCTGACAACCTTTTATAACCTTTTGCGAATGATGTCGAAAACGTTTTGTGTTTGTTGGGATGTTTCCTGGTTGTCCGTCCGTCCGTCCATCTGTCCGTCTGTCCGTCCGTCCGTCCGAGTTTGCGAGTGCAATTTCTCGGAACTGGTAAGGCGTATTGTGATACAATTTGGTAGAGGGGTGGCAATTGGTGGTCTCCAACATTTAGCAAAATATGTTAATTAAGTACCTAATTTGCATAATTTATGCATATCAAGCAAAATAACCTTGTGTAGAGATTATCTGGAGATCTGTGCGAGTTAAAGTGATGAAACTTGGTGGAGAGTAGCACAGCCAGAGGTTCTTGACCTGATTTGCGTAATTGCAAGGTCATTGTGAGGTCATTGGGGTCATCCGGGGTCAAATCGCTATATATTGTTGCAGGTTCATGAAATTTGGTGGGAATGACTGCTGTAGGAAGAAAAAAATGTCAATGTCATTTTGGGGTCATCCGAGGTCAAATTGCCATAGATTGTCGCAGGTTCATGAAATTTTGTGGGGACGACCACTGAAACAAGGCAAACATGTCAAGGTCATTTTGGGGTCATTCGAGGTCATCTGGGGTCAAATCGCCATAGACTGCTGCAGGTTCATGAAATTTTGTGGGAACGGCCACCTTAGTGAGGCAAATAATGTTAAGGTCATTTTGGGGCCAAGTGAAATTGCACTTGTTAAAATGATGGGCGTCAAGGTGGAGGCATTGTGGCCGACGTTTTGCGTCGAGAACCGCGCAGGTCGAGAACCGCGAAATTCTAGTTACCTAAACCAAAAGCCAAAATATAACTTATTTAAAACGTTTTTAAAACGTTTCTGTGTTTGCTGGCCGCTTTCATATAAACCAAGAAAATTTAAGGAAGAATGATACGTACGAGGATGTTTATAACAAAAATAAGTCCGCAAACCGTCCTAACTACGGTAACACTTAACTTTTCGGGGCTCCCCTAATTTCAATAACGCTAATAAAAAGACACCCTCACTACGTAGCGCTGTTGGCAAAAATGTTTGCAAAAATAGTTTACAATAACATTTTTTGAAAACATTTAAAAATATTGTTGTAGTGTGTTTTCATATAAAACGTTTTAAAACGTTATCATGACCTTTATATAACCCGACATTTTAATGTTATTAAAAACGTTTTTACCTAAACCAAAAGCCAAAATATAACTTATAACAAACGTTTTTAAAACGTTTTTGTGTTTGCTTGGCGCTTTCATATAAACCGAGAAAATTTAAGGAAGAATGATACGTACGAGGATGTTTATAACAAAAAATAAGTCCGCAAACCGCCCTAACTACGTAGCGCTGTCCGAAAACCGCTCTAACTACAAAAACACTCAAATCTAACAAATTTCCTTATTTCAATATTAAACGCATTCATTTAGCCCTTATTTCCCGGCCTTATTCCCGCTAATAGCGTAATTAGACTCCCAAAATAGCGCTGCCCCATTGCTTTCGAGAACCGCCTTATTACAAACCGAGAAAAATTAAGGAAGAATGATACGTACGAGGATGTTTAGAAAGAAAAAACAAGTCCGAAAACCGCCCTAACTACGGTAACACTAAATTTTTCGGGGCTCCCCTAATTTCAATAACGCTAATAAAAAGACACCCTCATTCATTTTGTCCTTATGCTTAGGCTTTGTCGGGGGAATGCTAATACACAAAATTTCGGTAACACCACTGTCGGTAACACTAAACTTTTCGGGGCTCCCTTAATTTCAATCTACCATGTCTATGGTAACACTTAACTTTTCGGGGTTGCTTTAATGTCAATAACGATAATACAAATACACCCTCCAATAATTGCACAAATAGCACAAATAGCACAAATAGCGATCATTGGAAGCAACTCAGATATGAAAAAAATCCAAGTTGATAATTGCATAAATTGCACAAATTGCCGATGGCTAGAAGGGACTTCGGGATGAATGTCATAATTGCTTATATAGCCGGTACTTTAAGGATCTTTCCACCAATTGCACAAATAGCACAAATAGCGCTTACTGAAGGCAACTCAGGTATGAAAAAAGATTCTAAGTTAATAATTGCATAAATTGCACAAAATGCTGACGGCTAGAAGGGACTTCGCTTCGGAATGAATGTCATAATTGCTTATATAGCCGGTACTTTAAGGATCTTTCCACCAATTGCACAAATAGCACAAATAGCGCTTACTGAAGGCAACTCAGATATGAAAAAAGATTCTAAGTTCATAATTGCATAAATTGCACAAATTGCTGACGGCTAGAAGGGACTTCGGATGAATGTCATAATTGCTTATATAGCCGGTACGTTAAAGCCCTTAACCCTGGTCAATTACATATACTTCTAGCTATTTATGTTATTGTCCAATTTATAAGTGTGGCAAAATGTAAAATTTCCCTATACCTTAAGTATGATAAGAGACCAGTCACGCGGGTCCTGATCCTTCACCCTGTGAAGAGTACCTGACATTTCATGCACACGAGATCAGCCTCAGGGATTGGATCACATAGCTAAATCCTAATCTTTTACAGGGGGTTCTTCGAAGCCTTCTGGATGCTGACTTTGTTGCTGTTTGCACCCCATCAGTATACCAATTTTTTTTACAAAAAGCACCCAAATTTTGCTTAATTGGGCTCTGTTAAGGGCTCTTTTGGGCCCTATCCATTGTCATCAGTTTATTTACGAACAATTTTGACATTGAAATAATGAAAGTGCAAAAAATTATTATTAGTCAAAACGTACACTCCTACTCCGGGCTCGGCGTACACTCATACAGTCCTGCTTTTTTAATCTTTTATTTCTTCTGAAATTGTCTATAGCTCGACGGAAGTAACCAAACTATGATTCTTACCCTAAAACCTAACCTTAAACATTATTAACCCTTCTTTCACGGCACGCGGTTGCAGGGAGCCTAAACTATTTCCTATTCGTAAATATAGGGTGTAACAATAAAATGTGTACAATTTTGAAAATAGAATGACACAAGTATGCCACTAATTTTGTGGTTTGATATTTATATTTCTATCAAGATATTTTCTTTAGCCACCAGATAAGCTTTGTTCCAATAAAATCGATGGTATACAAGTGAAGATATTGCTAATAATGTAACCTAGTCTTAAAACCGCTTGGGCCACCTTTGTCTAAGTGTTACAAAAGTGACTGAATAGATTTGAACCATGGACCAGTTGGACGGTGCTCTTATAGGTAGTTTTAAACAATGGGGTATTGGGATTCGAAGTGGTAGAAATGATTACATAATAGAATATCTCCTTGAGTTGTTGAAAGTCACAACTAAGCACTGACATAACAACCTCATTTACTAGAAATCGTGGCTGCAGCTCAACAACTTCAACCCCAATTCACACGTTGGAAGAGCGTATGGTATCATGGTATACGACATTCGGTAGCACATGGAGTCAAGCAGAAACCATAAGATTGTTTATAGCTCATTTTCCAAACTCAGGAGCTACTAACCAGCAAACACAAAACGTTATCGACATCATTCGCAAAAGGTTATAAAAGGTTGTCAGAAAACGTCTGAATGTCGGGTTATATAAAGGGTATATTAAGAGTATTAAACGTTTTCATACCCTTAAAAAAAAAAAAAAAAAAATTTTGATAATCTACTGCTCGGCAAACAAAAATGTTTTACAGAAAACGTTTAAATGTCGGGTTGTATAAAGGGTATAAAAACGTTTTAATAAAATTCCAAAAACATTCTTGAAAACTTGATACAAAACATTCTAAACAGAATGTTATTTTGGGGTGAAAAAATATTTTGCGAAAAATGTTTGCCCAAAATATTTTCAATAACGTTTTAAAAATGATTCATGACCTTTATATAACCCGACATTTAAATGTTATTAAAAGGTTTTGGAAAAAGAAACATTTAAAGAACATTTCTGTGTTTGCTGGGTTCAAATATTTTAAGATAATGTTATTTAAGTATTGACACATTATTTGGCAAAAATGTTTGCCAAAATAGTTTACAATAACATTTTTTGAAAACATTTAAAAATATTGTTGTAGTTTGTTTTCATACAAAACGTTTTAAAACGTTATCATGACCTTTATATAACCCGACATTTTAATGTTATTAAAACGTTTAAATTACCTAAACCAAAACCCAAAATATAACTTATTTAAAATGTTTTTAAAACGTTTTTGTGTTTGCACCTAACGATAAAACAAACAAAACAAAATACCAACCTCCTCATATTCCTTGGCATTCCTATCGTAGAATTCTATCAGTTCCTCAGCAGTACCTTCGGCTCCAATTTTGGCCAACCCATCGCGTATCCGTTGATCAAGTTTCTCAACTTGTTCTTTCACTAAATTCTCGTCACCATCTTGCACGTAGTTCCTGATACCGTTCAAATCGGTCGATCTAGGCATATTATTAGATCTTCTTTGACAACGTCGTTCCAATTTTCACCTGCGTGGATTGAGATGACTTGGACATATTTGAAAGTCTATATATTATAGCCATACTAAAATCCTTGATTGGTTGAATTAATACGTCATATGACCTTTACTCATATCGTAATTTATGCAAATAAGAAAATATTATTATTATTATTATTATTATTCCATAGTTAGTCAGCTATCCACTATAGGGCAAGGCCTATATGGATGGTCGAATATTCTCAACTACCAGGACACAGTTCGTTAACCTCAATACTACAGAATATCCTTTGAATTGTGCTGTGTACAAAAATTCCTATCCACAACTTGAGGTCAAATTTTGAGCTATGGTTACTGAATGGCGGTTGATGAACTGTGGCACAGAAAATAAGGCTATTTTGACCCATTGTACCGGAAATGAGGTCAACAAGATGTTTTTGTGTGAAACTCTTCGTTTTCTTGCATAAGTTATGCCACCTATTATTGTTCATCCATCTGTACATTAGTTATTAATATAAGGCTCATTGTACCGGAAATGAGGTCAACATCAATTTTGGTTATATATTTTTATTACCTATTGACCTGGTGTTTTTGTGTGAAAATGCCACCTATTATTTTATTTATTTATTTTATTTATTTATAACATTTGGCACAAGGCCGGCCAGGCAGATCCAATATTGACTACACAATAAATTGAAGGATTGCCCTTACATTAAAATCAAAACACTACTAGAAAATACATATAATCAATACAGAATAAAATAAAACAAAAAATAAATTATGAGAACTGGTTAGAGGAGGTGGGACTGGATGGCCAATTTGAAGGCCTGGAGGGAAGAAGCATTGACAATAGCCTCAGGGAGATAATTCCAGATGGAGGAGGCAAACGGATTAATGATCTCTGTTATATGTCTATCTATCTGTCATATTGGTCTGGGTAGAGTTGGCAATGTTTTAACTTCTATTGTTATATCACAGGTTTATTACCCTGAGCTAATTTTCAAATCACCCCTGGTTCTGGAAAAAATGTGAATAGCAGGAAATTAGGCCATAACAGCATGAAACTATTACCTTACAGAGACTGCTTACAGGTTTACGCCCAGATTAACCTTCTTGCTGAAGCTGACCCGAGGTCTGATAATGCAGATGTGCGCAAGGAGATCATTCAATATACATGGGTACACAATGTTGAAAGGTTAAATTGAGCTGTGCAAAACGACACAACATGGCATATGTCAGTCTGTAACATACCAAGCTCTAAAATGGATGATGGTGGAAATAAGGGTATCACTAAGATTAGACTATGCCATAGTCGATTTTTGATAAATAAAAGCATGTTATTAATGTTAATCATGATGAAAGCATTCAGTTGAACTCGAAATTATACTGATATTTATTACATCAAAATACTAGTGTAAAATTGTTATGAAAAAGTTCATATAATTATATTACTGACAGTAAAAGTAAAGTGTACGTTGGCTTATATTATTGAATGCAACATATCATAATGTCATTATTGTATTGGCACTTCAATACTGAACAATTCTGATTTTAGAATCTGCCAGTTTATTAATCGCGAAATTCCAGGTTAAAAATCGACTGTGGACTTTCAATTTTAAACGGGATTTTGAACGGGCAAAGTCCCTAACACTCACACTGTCAATCATACTTGTTTATCAATCAAATTTAACCGCAAGCAAATACAAGACGCGCTCATGCACTTACTGACGCGTCCATGCAATTACACAACACAAAGGCAGCATACTTGTGTACCATGTAGTTATTAATGGTTATGACAGGTACCCGGAGGATTTAAACCATAACGAGATCTGGGCGACCAATCACAAGCCAGATCCATTTAAAGATGCATTACATCATGGCCAATTTTAGTAGGCCAGATTTCCGACAAGCTCATCCATAGAAGCTCAAAAGACAGCCGTGTTAAGCATGTAAACCGCAATCCAAAGTCAGTAGTCCACTTGGGAAGCCAAACAGAGGGAGTAGGATGACTGAAAAGAACCGATGTGAAAATCTATCAATTGTGCACACATTAATTAAATCAGAGTTTTAAGCTTAAATACAATATCCAGAGAATGCACAATGGGCAAGTGGACTACGGGGTAGTCTACACTAAGATGAGTGGGGGACAATCATTCTCAAACTCAAGATAGATGATGGTGGAAGCAAGGTTATCAGTAAGATGAGTCAGTGGCGGATTTAAGCTGTCAGCAAGTCAGCAAGTGCTGATAAGGCCCCCTGTTATTTTGGCCAAAGGGCCCCCCTTTTTTTTTTTTTTTTGTTGCTTTAATTGTTTTCTGCAAGGTTCAAAAGTCCGGTGGGTAGAATAGTACTGAAAAGGTTATATATGCCCGTGCATGCAAGAGGACATTCTATTTATGCCTGCCAGAGGCGGATTTAAGGAAAAGGGCGCTGTCAGCAAAATATCCTGGGGGCCCAATGGTAAAGAGTTGAAATGAGGAACGTACCTGAATTTTTGTCGGGAGGAGAGTTAGAACAAAATTTAATAGTGATCATTAGTGCGCAAACATTCATTCCATTTCATACTATTTGAAGTAAAAGTTGATGTAGGCTTATATTATTTCGGTAAATTTCGCGCGAAGCGCTAGAAAATTTGCAATTTCACACTATTCTATACCCAATTCGAGGGTTTATCAGATTTGTGAGTGTTTAAACGGTACTTTACAACGAGGAATATTTCCTTTTCTGTTTTTGCTTGATAGTCAAGAAGCAAGCAAAATCCCAGATTAATGGTCATAAGCTGATCTCAAGGTCGAATACGAAGCCAATACGTTGCTACGCGTGAATTTTGACATTTAGGGGGATGGGGTTGGAAACAAATCTTAAATCCAGGACTTTTTGGCGACAAATTAAGTTTATTACACAAATGCGCGCGAAGCGCGCGGAAAATGTTGTCATTTTGAAACTAAACTGTTAAAATATGGTGCAAAAGCTGCCCTGGGCCCGGCCAAATTTGGAGGGGCCCAAACTCACTGTAAGGAAGGCATATAATGCACTCAAGTGGCTTTAATTTGATTTACGTATAAGATTGCGGCAGAAGCATAACAATTTAGAGAGAGTCGGGCATATTTTGTTTTCGATTTTACTATGACATCTGTGGGTGAAGCACGAAAAAAAATTAAGGTGAATAAATTTGGCTATAATATAGGGCCAGTGCGCGCTTCGCGCGGGCTAAATTATACAATTTTACCCTATTTTGGCCCAAACCATGGTGTTTTAGATCTAAAAAGGAAGGCGCACAGGGCAATTGGGAGGGAGGCACATTTTTGGGGCCCGGGTCTGGGCCCATTTGGGCTCGTGTGTACCCAATAATACCGGTATTTGACATTATAATGCTCATTATACCCATGTAAAGGTACACTGCCCAAGTGATGAACCATGAACTGTTATTGCTTTAAATTACTTTTTAAAAACATTTTAGGCCCCGGGGACCTATAATATTTGACCTTTGGAACTCATGAATAGTTATTGAGAAACGACAGGCCCTTTGTATTGACATTTGGGCCCCCGGGAACTCTTGATCTTGGGTATCCGGGCCAAAATTCATATCTAAGGGGAAAGACCTTCAGGCTTTTATTGAAGCCTGAAGGTAAAGGTCTTTCCCCTTAAAAGTGCATCACGGTCCACATACGGGGTCCTTTTGTAGTTTTAGAGCCAGCTTTGATGATACGCTAAATATCTAACTAGATGACCTACTTGTATGTGTAATGCACCAATTCGTAGTCCTGATTCTATAGAATTTGGGCAGCTAGGGCCCTTGACTTAGGATCTCTTGCTGTGGCCAAAACGGGCAAAATTTAATGAAACTTTTCAAGAATCATAAATACAGACATAAATATATAGAATGTCCTCTTGCATGCACGGGCATATGTAATCTTTTCAGTACTATTCTACCCACCGGACCTTTGAACCTTGCAGAAAACAATTAAAGAAAAAAAAAAAAAAAAAGCAGGGGGGCCCTTTGGCCAAAATAACAGGGGTGCCTTGTCAGCACTTGCTGACTTGCTGACAGCTTAAATCCGCCACTGGTACCAACCATGCTTTGAAGCACAACCATATGGCGTCAATGTTGAATCTTCAACGCACGGGAGTAAAGGTCAAGATTTACTACCTTGGCGTGAGATTATACTACCTTGGCGTGAGACCGTGAGAAAGTGACCCAATGCGTGAGACTCACGGCCAATGCGTGAGAGTTGACAGCCCTGTTAAAAGTTGTTCTTGTATAAGCCAAAATAAGTGACGGATTAGGCCGAGGAATGTAATGATGATTGATAATGGACAGGGGTCGGTTCGAGGGTTCCCAGCTGAATAGAGACCCTAGCTGCTCCTCCGAAAGTCAGAAAAACACACCTCTAAACTGCTTTAAAAATGTAACACAATTAACTCAGAATATTAAAAAACCTACAAAACATCTTTAGTTGGTTGTTAACTGGCTGAAATACTGTTCAGGGGGGGAGGGGTGATCCCAAAATATGGGTGACCCCACCCCCCAATGATTTCTGTAACTTTTGTTCTTGATCGATGAAGATGACAATTGTTAAAATAACGGACACTCTATGGCTGCTCATACGAGCCAATACATTAACTGAAGGCTGAAAAAAACACTCCAAGTCCCAAATGCAACACTTTGGGTATATTCTCTCTCGAAACTATTGCCATGATCGACGAGTCCATCAAGACTTACACCTTTAGGGGCTGTGCAATAATTATGTGTACCCCCGGGTGGTGAATTCTCAAAGTGGTCTGCCAAAATCGCTTGGCCCCCCTTTCGACGTGCCAAAAATCTTTGCTGCCCCCTTTCGACGTGCCAAAAACCTTTGCCCCCCCTTTCGACGTGCCAAAAAATCTTTGCCCCCCCCCTTTTACACACTAAGATTTTGGGGAACCCTAATTTATAACCTTAAATTGTCTTATCATATAATGCGAGCATAGCGAGCAGGAAATTGTGCATATTTGAACGTGTTCCTAATGTTTTCCAACAGCATTTTAGGGCGTAATATAGAAACGATGCCCAAAATATCTGTGCCAAAAATCGCTTGCCCCCCCTCCCTTTTCGACCTGCCAAAATCGCCTGACCCCCCCATTTCGACTTGCCAAAAATGCTTGCCCCCCTTTTGGCCTGCCAAAAATCTTTGCCCCCCCATAATTCACCACCCCGGGGTACACATCACCCTTAAAATCAATTGGCAAATGTGATTATCTCAGGAAAGTTTTTTTTTTGCAAAAACGTCAAAATATATGTGACCGTTCATGGCGAATGAGCCGTAAATTCCTCCCCGGTCAATTTTGTTTTATTTCGTGTTTAAAAATAAACATCATAAACTTAAAAATGGTATATCATTTGACTTCAAACGATATCCAGAAGCGGGGTTATGGTTTGTTAAATTTTGCTCCTTCAACAAAATTATAGCTTTTACGTTTTTACATGTGTCTCTTTTTCCACATTGCTGGCAATAAATATCAAACAGTCATAATTGGCGGTCATTTCAAATCATCCCCAAGTCAACGAGGTTTAAGAAAGTTCTCTCATTTGTTAATTGTTGGTTATGCATACCTGTACAAAATACAATGCCTGGTAACCCACCACTTGAACAGGATGTAGCAAAAGCAAACAAAGACCAGACCTATTAAAAGTTCTATAGCCATCTAAGATAGAAGCTTATTATCCACTTCAACAATAGGATTATTGATTAGTTTTTGACTATAAAAATGAGACAGATGTCGGGCCAGCTTAGGTTACCGATGAATACGACCTTCGTACACATTTTACACCGTAACTCAGAATACAATTTAGGGAATTTACGGCTCATTTGTGCTGCCGGGTCACATATCTTCTTATTACCATTAATCCAAAATATTATACTATCATTACGTCGATTTAAAAATCTATATTCGGCCAAGATACAAAGATGTTTTGGCTAAATTCAATCTGCGATAAACTTGATGCATTGAATAACCGGTGTATTCCAATAGACTACTATACACGCAGTATGTACGTCCAAACCTGGTTCGCAGAGGTCGAAGTTTTAGAAGACGTGGGCTGGCTGAATCGGGTTGGAATTATAAAATTTGTCAATTCAAATGCCAATTTTAAGTACAAAATTATTATACACTATATTATTCAATTAAAAACTGAGGTCCAGCATTTTTCACAGTTTGTTGACAGACAACTGAACTTTTCTTTTTTTAATATTCCAAAGGAAAATAAATTCCCACATTGACATATTTAAAGTTCCATGGCATGGTATACATTCTTTCATGGGTATTCTTGTTTGCTGCTGTTGTTTCTGTTTGAATATTTAAATTGCTTAATTTCTCACCCCATGTTCATAATGATGTGAAACTTGTACAATGAAATTAGTAAAGCAAGTTTTTATTCATGTATGTTCCTGTCACTTGATCATCTTGATGTAGAGAAACTTTTCATGCCTTCTCTTTTCATGGCTATTCCTGTTACCCCTCTGTGAAAAAGTCATAACACAGTACTTACAACGGAAAGGTTTCTCTTTGGTATGTGTTCTTTCATGTTGGGTTCTGGAATCCGCACGTGGAAATCTCATAACACAGTATCTGCATGGAAAAGGTTTTTCTTTTGTATGAGTTCGTTGGTACTTCTCTGTGAGAAACTCTTGTTGCAATATTTACATTGGTAAGGTTTGTCTTTAGTATGAATCCGTTCATGCATACTCTTGTGGTACGATGCTGCAAAACTCTTCTCACAGTATGTGCAGTGGTATGGTTTCTCTTTAGTATGAATCCTTTCATGTTTAGTCCTGTGACCTGTCTGTGAGAAAGTTTTGCTGCAATATTTACATTGGTAAGGTTTCTCTTTGGTATGAATCCTTTCATGTACAGTTTTACTACTTGATGACGAGAAACTCTTCACACAGTATCTACATTGGAAAGGTTTTTCTTCGGCATGAATATTTTCGTGCACATTCTTTTGACCTGCTGCTGAGAATCTCTTGAAACAGTATTTGCATTGGAAAGGTTTTTCATTGGTAGGGTTCCTTTCATGTATAGTCCTGGCACCTGAACTTGAGAAACTGCGATCACAGTCTCTACATTTATAAGGCTTCTCTTTGGTATGAACCCTCTCATGTACAGTCAGTTGGCTTAGAGTTAGCCACCTCTTCGTGCAGTATTTACATTGGTATGATTTCTTTCTTCTATGATAGTTTTCATGCGATTTCTTTTTAGCTTGATGAGAAACTCTTCTTGCAATATCTACATTTATAAGGTTTCTCTTTGGTATGAACCCTCTCATGTACAGTCAGTTGGCTTAGCTTTGACCACCTCTTCGTGCAATATTTACATTGGTATGGTTTCTTTCTGGTATGATACCTTTCATGTGATTTCTTTTTAGCTGATGATGAAAAACTCTTTACACAGAATCGACACTTGTAAGTTTTCTTTTTGTTATGAGTCATTTCATGTCCATATTTAGAATTTGTGTCTGAGAAACTCTTGTTGCAATATTGACATTGGTACAGTATTTGCTTGGTGTGTTGAGTGGTGCTTTCATGACTAGTCTTGTGAAACAATGGGCAATAACGGTATTGATATGGATATGTATACCCTAAAAACGCACAATTTGTGCTGCCTGTTGAAAGGAACCATTCCTGTGCAGATGTATCCAGTTTTCATGCCGCCTTAAATGAAGCAAATATCTACTAGGATCATAATAGAATCTTTGTCTGCAATACTTGCATGTATGACTTGGTAAGCGGTCCACCCAATGAGCTGATAAATTCTTCATGATCCTGCAAACACAATGCAAGTACAATGGAATGTTAAATTGTATTTACAGAGTAATAGACGATTTACAAAGTAGCCACACTATGGACCACAATGGCCTCATCCCAATGGCATAGTTTAATAGCCTCAATTAAACAATCATAGTGCAAAATTTGACCTCAAGTTGCAGAGTACGAGTTTTTGTACCCACATTTTCAAGGGTCATTGAATGAATATACAAATATACAAAACTTTAGATAATGCAAATGCTAAAACCATGTATAGAACTATAAACACGCTTCTCAATTCATCACCTCATAAACTTCCTGCGTGTAGTTCCAATGTAGCTCTTAGCAATCAATTTGCGCATTATTTTAGCGATAAAGTGTCTAATATCAGCTGAGCTTGATGGACAGTTTATTTTGCAAAGTATTGACGATGTAAGTGTTATATCTAGTTCAAACGAATTTATGGTTTGTAATATTTCTGATTCTATGAACATGGTGGAGGATGCTTCTTCTGAAATTGATTGTCAAATTGCCAATGAATTGCCAAATGTAAATAATGGTTTGTGCAATATTTCTTAAGAAAATAAGAGTAACTGTGTACAGGTTTTAGAGAGTTTTGCTAATGTGAGTGAGGATGAGGTTAGAAAAATCATTTCTAAGCTTCCCAACAAGACCAGTCCTCTTGATCCAATCCCCACTTGGTTATTGAAACGTTGTGTTGATACATTGCTGCAAATCATCACATCCATTATCAATAATTCTTTCAGAGTTGGTTCATTTCCCCTTTTGTCAAGCAGTTGTCACACCTTTGATTACAAAATCCACTCTCAATCCTGATTTATTTAAAAATTACCGTCCTGTTTCCAACCTCCCTACTCTGGGCAAAATCATAGAGTATCCGGCTGTTTCTAGATTCTATAATCATCATTCAAAGGTCGGAACAAAATGGCCATGCGTGGCTGTGGATTCAACCTACCATGGCGATTTCTGCCATGAAGGTATCGGGGCGATGACACTGTATATCACTTAGCTTGATTTTCTATGGCGATTAAATTAGGATTATCATTTTCTTCGGAAGGAGGGCATAGGCGGATGAGAGGGGGTGCACCTGGCGCACGCCCCTAATTTTTGCAGAGCAGCGTCGCACCCATCTATTTTGCAGAGCGGTGCCTTAGTACAACAAGTCATACCTAGAATATTTTCTCAATTTGAATTTTATCCTTTCTAGGTAGGCCTATCCGCAAATAGGTATGACTGCTTTTGCCGTAAAATTTACGTCACGTTTTTAGGCAAAGAAGGCGCACACCGAAATTTTACATTATATAACTAAAGATTGTGAGCACAGTACCGTAAGTTAAAAGAATGCGCGCACAGCGCCCCCCCACAAACTTTTGAGTCACCAGCCCTTAGGGGTGGTGCAATAATTATGTGTACCCCTGGGGGGTGAATTCTCAAAATGGTCTGCCAAAAATGCTTGCCCTCCCTTTGGCCATGCCAAAAAATTTTGCCCCCCCTTTCGCCGTGCAAAAAACCCTTTGCCCCCCCCCCTTTTGACGTGCCAAAAAATCTTTGCCCCCCCCCCCTTACACATGCAAGATTGTGGGGAACCCGAATCTAAAACCTTAAATTGTCTTAACATATAATGCGAGCGCAGCGAGCAGGAAATTTTGCATATTTGAATGTGTTCCTAACGTTTCCTACGCCTTTTAGGGCGTAATATAGAAACGGTACCCAAAATATCTGTGCCAAAAATTGTTTGCCCCCCTTTCGACCTGCCAAAATCGCTTGACCCCCCTTTGACCTGCCAAAAATGCTTGCCCCCCTTCTGGCCTGCCAAAAATCTTTGCCCCCCCCTATAATTCACCCCGGGGGTACACATAATTATTGCACCACCCCTTAATTATAACCCTCCTATTTTTTGGTGTCAAAAAATTATGACCCCTCTGTTTATGGTCTAAACATTCTATGACCCCCTCCAGTATATTCATGATATCCCCCCCCCCATCCCCATTCTGAAGAAAATGACCCCGGAGCGATTGCCGAATAGGGTGCAAATGTAATACGTCTTTTGGGAATTGGTTTGTCGCAGACGTATTGGGCTTACTTATACATTGTTATCAAGTGCATAGGAGATATTAAACTACAATTGTTTTAATGTGTCTGTGACAATGTGTCACGATCATAGTGTGTTGTGTCTATGCGTCAGCGTCAATGTGAAACGATTATAGTGTGTTGTGTCTATGCGTCAGCGTCCGAAAATGCATAAGAGATATTTGTTTGAATGCGACTTGTTCTGGGCAATTTTGTCAGTGACGCATTGGTTTTTATAAAGGCTGCGTAGATGTGTGCCGAATTGACGCATGCATGTGAGACTTATATGTGTGCTATTTAAAATTTGCCTGAGTTGACAGGCTTTAAACCCCTGAAAGTTTGTGACGCTGACGTATTGTACTTAAATACGCCTAAAGCCTGTTTTGAAAAAAGTTTGTCAGTGACGCATTGGTTGTACATATCGCCACGTGTTATTTCTCATAAATGTTACAAAGGCTCCGTAGATGTCTGACGCATTGACGCATCCATTGTAGGCTATTAATTTAGTTTGTGACGCTGAAGTATTGTACTTATACGCCTAAAGCCTATTTTGATTTTTTTTTGTCAGTGACGCATTGGTTATATATTGCCACGTGTTATTTCTCATAAATGTTACAAAGGCTATTATAGCTTCAGTTGGGTAACCGATTATAAAGGAAACGCAAGGAAACAATGGTATTTGGACCTTTGTTCACGAAATGAGACAATGGTCTGCTTTTTGTTAAACCATCATTCTTGAAAATGAGCAACATAATGATTGTTGACTTAACACGGTTTGGAAATAATTTCTTCATATTTTTTGGTGTTATCTGTCGTTTACATATCCTTCCTAAAACACCAAAGTACGAATATTTCCAAACATCTAAATTTGCTAAAAATTTAGGACATGTTACAAAACTATATTTTCTAGAATTTTAGAAGAGTACTTTTAATATTGGCCGGTTATTTTTCACACAGCGACGTTAACTAGGCAAATCCCCATACTATTTGTAGAGGTCACGCGTCAATGGTAAGAGCACTGTGTATTGTGTATAGGAAAACGGACAGTAACTGCAGTATGAAACGCTTTGACTTACCATGACACTATTGACCAGGCATAATAGGCTTTGACCACTGTTGCTACATTGATTCACTGTGACACCCATAATCAACTATGACACTCTTGACCCACCATGACACCCACTTACTCTCAATGACACCTACCCGACACCCCTTCACCTCCTGAGCCCATTTATCATTGCACATGATAACAAGGATCCCCTCTTAAAAAAAGTAACACACACGTCTATTTATAAAGGAATTTAATCAATAAACTGATATTTTCAAATTGACGTTTAAGTGACGTCCCGGAGTGACGTATATTGCTTAAGCTTTCCAGGCTTAAATATCAAAAAATATCAATTTTTAATAATTTGCCATAAAATGAGCATTATTGCGAATTTCAAAAAATCCAAATTATTTGATATCAGAAGGACATTCTTCGTATTCAGAATGCAATTCGATATGTCTGATGTGCTCTAATGTCCCACAATAAATACTGTCCAAAGGTTCATACCCCATCCCTTAAGGGAACTGGAATGAGCGTTTTGAGCGTTTCGACAGTATTTTTGTGGGACATGAGCACATCAGACATATCGAATTGCATTCTGAATACGAAGAATGTCTTTCTGATATCAAATAATTTTCATTTTATGAAATTTACGATATAATACACATTTTATGACAAATTAATAAAATTTGATATTTTTCACATTTTTGTGATATAACAGTCCTCGAAGTAAATTTTATAAATTTAATGACATACTCTTAAAGTGTATGTAGCTGGCAGGAAAAGCCGACGATCAATTGAAAATTTTACCGTTTCATATTGAAGATATGGATTTTTTTCCCAAAAAGACCTATTTTGTTTTGTGTGTTTTGGAAAAAATCCATATCTTCAATACGAAAGGTCAAAATTTTCAATTGATCGTCGGCTTTTCATCCCACCTACATACACTTCAAATATAAATCATCAGATTTATAACGTTTACTTCGAGTACTGTTAAATATCAAAAATATCAAAATAATTTGATATCAGAAGGACATTCTTCGTATTCAGAATGCAATTCGATATGTCTGATGTGCTCTAGACTTCTCCGTAGTCCACTTGCCCATTTTGCATACTCTGGCCATTACATTTAAGCATAAAACTCTGATTTATATTGATTTGTGTGCAACTGATAGATTTTCACATCTGTATCTGATCTTTTCAGTCACCGCACTCCCTCTGTTTGTTAGCTTCCTAAGTGGACTACTGACTTTGCCTTGCGGTTAAGATTTTTAACACGGGACTCTATGGAGAGTTAGGCCAATTTCTGGCCTAACTAAAATTGGCCATGATGTAATGCATCTTTAAATGGATCTGCTTTGTGATTGGGCGCCCATATCTCGCTATTGTTTAAATCTTCCGGGCCCGCGCCATTACCATTAACTACACCGTACACAACTCTCTGTGGTATTTGCGGCGCTTTTGTGTTGACGCGAAAGTTAATCTCTCATCAAACATCTAGCGCGTCTTGTACTATACCATGCTTAGTACTTGTGGTTAATGGACTGATAAACAAGTATGCTTGACTGTGTGTTTTAGAGAGCAAAGTCCCGGGGTAAAGTTCTGCTTAAAATTCAAAGTCCATAGTCGGATTTTCGGGGTTCGCTATCAATAAACTGGTAGATTCCAAAATTGTTCAGTATTAAAGTGAGCCATTATAATTATGCAAGATAATGTTGCATTCAGTTACTTTTATTGTCACTAATTATCTGATATTTTTAACTCTTTATGACCATTTTACTATTGAATACTTTAATTTTAATAAACATCAGTATAATTTTGAGTTCAACGAAATGGGTTCATCATGACTAATAATAACATATTTTTAATAAAATTCGACTATGGCATAGTCTAGATGTGCTCTAATGTCCCACAATAAATACTGCCCAAACGTTCATACCCCTTCCCTTAAGGTATAGGGAAATTTTACATTTCGCCACATAATTATATAAATTGTATAAATAGCACAAATAGCTAGAAGTAAATGCAAAAGACAAGGGTTCAAAGGGCTTTAACGTACCTGCCATATAAGCAATTTTGAACTTAGATTATTTTTCTCATATCCTAGTTGCTTCCAATGATCGCTATTTGTGCAATTTGTGCAATTGGTGGAAAGGGCTTTTATTAATTATTTTAAACTGTTGTGATTTGGTAGTTCACAGCATCTTACGAATGGTAGTGAGCTTTGGCAAAAACTGTACTGCTCAATTCATAGCGAGTGTGTAGAAGAATTAAAATATCACAGATATACTTTTATAGGTGCTGCGGTTCTTGAGTTACGTTGTAAAGAGGGCTGAAACAACAACACTTTTGTAAAACGTACATAACTCATTAACAGCAATAAATTAAACAAGTGTGCAAAGTATATGATTTGCAGAATGAACTTTTGCAAAACATCAAGGTGTTATTTTTCAATAATATATTGATCTAGATAATGAAAATCCATTTTTAGGTTGCTTGTGGAACTTGTTGTAACTCGCCGGCAGGACTTGCTGTTATTGTTATTTCACTCCGGAAAATTGATTTCAATTCGATTCAAATTCAATTATTTCTACACCCGGAGTCTTGCTATTCAATTCCAATTCAATACACCTTGCTTTACAATTAATTCAATTCGATTCCAATTCAATTTTTCATTTTTAAAATCATTTCATTTCAATTCCAATCCAATGCAGTGAAATTAACAGCAAATCAATTTCAATTCAATTCTAAGCATTCATTTCAATTCCAATTCAATTCCAATTCCAATACAGTTGCAGTTTGTGTTAATTGACTAAAGGCACACTGCAAAAAGTGTGTCTAGAGATTAAACATTTTTTTGTCCTCGATTTGTAAACACACGTAACATCTAAACACAATTTATGTCAAACTTCAAAACATCAAGTGTTTAATATCTTAACACAAGGCATCAAATTACAAAACTTTTGAGCATTTAGACATGTTAACAAATTGAGGACAAGATTGTGTCTGGAATGGTGTTTAATATCTAGACACTGTTTTTGTAGTGCATGTTTTAAATTTGACTACCAATTTTATAACACTTGAGTCAGCAGCACAAAGTCAAAATCAAGTACACTACTTTTTTAGTACTTGTCACAAAAGCATTTCAACAGATGACACTTTATTGTTATGTTAACTCACTTTTCACATTCAAACAATGCGAGTGATTCTTGATCTCTGGGTCCTATTTTATGAAACTTTGGAACTTCTTAGTTCTTAGGTGAACTTCCTACAATGTTTTTTAACTTCTTGTCCACCATGCACATTATTGTCTAAACTTAAGATATGCGGTTAAAGATGTCAAAAATCAAGGGTTTGATACTACTTGTCTCCTGCTCCTCCTAAGATTTTACATCCAAAATCCATGCACTTTTGAAAAAGTGTGAAAAAAGCTGTCAAAGATATAAGCATTTTCTTTAATGGTTTTCTCACAATTTGTTCAAATCTACATTGACTTTTGAGCATAAAAATTAGGAGCTTGAGAAAAATTGGGGCTTTATGATTGGTGCCAAAAGTTTGAGATCTTCGGCAATTGGGGGGAAATCTCATACTCACATTATCGATCATATCAAGCAATAAAAAACATTGGAAATGTTAAGAATCAATTTGCATCATATTAGATGATCTTAGTGTCTTTATGAACATAGAACCTATAATTTTTCCACATGACAAGAGAGACAGTAGATATTCTTCTAAAGAAAGATTAAGAAGAACTTGATATCATATATTTTGATGATATCATATATTTTATATACTTTTAATTTTCTTCAATGTGTATTGCTATCATTTTTAAATGAAAGCTTTCCAGAATACTTAGTTGCAATATGTTTTGTAACACTTTATGTTTATGTTTTGTACCAGTTTATGGTGACCACTGTTTCTTTTTATTTATCATGTTTAGGAAAAACAGTTTGTTTAAATGGAGCAGAACTTCACGTTCTATGTGATCTATTGATGCTAAATTTTTAATGTGTGTCTCTTGTGTGCATAGACCTGGAAGTGCATCAGAATTCAGAACAGGGGAATGGCACTTTTTACAGGTGGAATGATCTGGAATCACAGACATCTGCTTGTGAATTGAAATGCTGAATTGAAATCAAAGCTGAATTTCATTTCAATTCCACTTCATTCTTCGTCACTCAACATGATTTTAATTCCAATCCAATTCAATTCTTCATTGCTCACGATGATTTCAATTCCAATCCAATTCAATTCATGCCCAAGCCCACTCATTTCGATTCCAATTCAATTCCAATGCATTGAAATGAAAATCGCCCAAAATTCATTTCAATTCAATTCGATTTCTATGCATTGAATTAACATTACTTGCTGTAACTCGCTGGCAAACCTTGTGGTAAAAAGTTTAACTCGCCGGCAGGACTTGCCGTCAAAATCTTAACTCGCCGGCGGGACTTGCCGTATGATGCCTATAGGATGATGATGATGATGAGGATGATGATGAGGATGACAAAATGCCGATGCCTCAAATTAAGTATGACTCGGATGATGAATTGGATATAATGATGATGCCTAGGATGATGATGACTCCGATATGATGCCTAGATGATGATGACTCCGATATACTGATGAATATGATGATGATGATGTTGACGACGATGATGATGATAATGATAATGATGATGACGACGATGATTACGCTATTAGCGGGAATAAGGGCTAAATCAACCGGGAAAGTGTCATTTTATTAGCGTTATTGAAATTAGGGGAGCCCCGAAAAGTTGATGATAAGGATGACAAGATGCCGTGCCTCAAACTAAGTATGACTCGGATGATGAATTGGATATAATGATGATGCCTAGGGTAGGGGGATAATAGGGGCAAAAACATATTTTTTGGAATTTAATTACGCCCACTTCAGGGGTGGTGCATTGAGTAATTTGAGAAACCTACATACCAAATTTGGGCATATTGCATGAAAAAAAACCTTGCCCCCTGCCAAAAAACGAAATGTGCAATTTACCCTATGAAATACACACAAAATCCCCATTGTACGAATCTATATGACACAATGTACTGCTATTCAATCTGGTTGCAAAGTGCTGGCAACATATGTGTTCTAAAATATTTGATGTGAATGATTTGTTCGTGTCCTGAACCAGGTTGGCAACATCATTATAATGCATATTATGTAATAAATACCCCCTTATGTAGCATCCCACTAAAGATAAGGGATTAATTCAGAGATGTACTCCCTGGAAACACCAACAGGTCAGCTCCTTTGTGGCACTCATACTACACTGGGCTTCAACAGTGCAATAAATAAGGGCATGAGGTTGGTAGAGGCAGATATGAAGATGGAAGAGGTGTTGAAGGGTTTTTGTTTTATGGTAGATTTAGAGTTAGACAGTAAGAATGCCAGTCTAGCAGGGCAAGCACTGGACATGTGCCTCAAGCTGATAGCTCCTGAAGGGCTGAATACTCTCACAAACCTTTGAACCGCTACAAGGAATTCCTTCTCTTCCTGGAACAAAGGCATGAATCCAGTGTACTGTTTGCCTACAAGGATAGCAAATTTGGATGCCTCTCCAGGGCAGGAGCAGTCCTAATCTATAACTATGACCACTTGACAGTCAGAATCCTCACATCAACAACCATTTAGCCTGCCTTGTCAGAGAAGTTATGGAGCTTCCTTACCTTAAAGTAGCTCTTGTGGTGTTTGCCTGCCTGGGTATGCACTTGGTGGTGTCATTCTATGCTAGAACAATAGAGAAAGTTGCTACCCATACTCAACTCCAAGAATTCTACAAAGGACTGCATGCAGGTTTGGGTCAGCTATCAGTGAAGACTTTACAAGATTCATCAAGCCTGATTACCCCGGGTTATCTGATGATCTATTCTCCGGTGTGAAGAAGACTAAATCCTGAAGAAGCTGATCCACTTAATGCTACCCCACCTGCAGACTGTCCTAGCAAGGCAGAGGAAGGACAATATTGGCATGGAGAGACAGTGTGGGACAGTAGATTATAGGCAGAGAAAGCTACGCACTTTGAATGCAGTCAGCAGGTAAGTCATACTTCAGAAGAGCCTTCCTTCCACGACTTCAAGGCAGCAGCAGAAGCTAAGCGGGAGCTTGAACTCAACTGGAGTAAATACATGAAGGACAGATTTGAAGTAGGTGCAGAACATAGACAAGAAATGGCTCAAAGGAATAGGCTGGACATGCTGGACAAGCTCAAGTCGTGCGGTGGTCCCTTCGTTTGGGGATGCCCTCATGGCCTACCTGGGGAGGCGAAGTCACAGGACACTATCATATTATGAGAACTTTCAGCAGACTCTCAACACGCTGGCCTGTTTGAGCAATTGTTTATGTCAAGAAGTGAACATCATTTAACAAGGTGGCCCTACTTATCAGTTTATTTGAAGTACACCTACTTAAAAGTATATTTGAAGTCCCCATGTAATTACAAACTATACACTTTCTGTATTTGCAGACATATGGGCACATGAGAGTGGTGGGGACCCAATGACCCCCATAAAGTGGACATATATTCTAAAATTTTGGGGTCTTAGGGTAGTAGTGAGGTCTGAAGACCCCCAAATCTATTTAAAATACAAATCTGCTCATGTGAGGTCAAGTAGTATACATAATTACCTTAGTCGATTTCATGAACGTGTTATCCTATTGACTCATGTACTAATTTATACAGTTTTTGGGTGTTTTGGGGGCAATTTTTGATTTTCAAGGGGGCAAGGGTTTTTTTAAAGCCACAACATTGCTGATGGTCTCAAAATGCTTGTATTGATGGTCTTAATCATTTCCCAAATGGGTGTCTCAAAATTCTGACCTTGCCATTTATCCCCCCAGGCTACATGATAGGATGATGATGACTCCGATATGATGCCTAGATGATGATGACTCCGATATGATGTTACGAGTTGTACTTGACTCAAGGCCAAAATCACCTTTTACCCGAACTCACACGAATGCACAACACAAATACACTGTTTGATTTTAAGCTAACAAATCTAAGTCTTAAAATTGAAAATAGAGTATGCTTGGTACATATAACAACAATTACAATAAAATCACACAATCAGTTTTATTATATCGGTACTTAACCAGCGGTCTTCTTGTTGGTGATTCTAGAGTTCTTGCAATGTTCTGGACGACTGATGTAATATATCCTTATTCACTTGTTCTGCGAAAATCAGCGAAGTACATCGTACACTTGCATTTATAAATCCTTGCACATAAAATCCTCATACGAAAATGATGATGCTTCCTCCAATCTCCTTTGCGCTGCTATCTCCACAAATATATCTCCGTGCGCTGCTTTCTCCACGAATGTATCTCCTTGCGCTGCTTTCTCCAAAAATGGTGTTTCTTTCACCATTCTCTCTTTCTCCAGGGAACAGGTTTCTTTAACACAGCTCCGCTGTTTTTTGACAGATGCGTGGCCTTCACAAACCCAGCAAACTCCAGCAATTTGACAGAAGAACTTTTAATCCTTTGATGAGGAAGAGCACTTTTGTGTGCTCGCTGTCTTCTTCGTTGCTGTATTAAAATTAGCTCAATTATTGGCTATATAAACTGGTTAAAATGTACTTCTTTTTTGAAGCACGAAGACCATCACACACATGTGGAGTTTTCAATCTCCCATGGCATTCTGTCAAGTCCCAACAAAAGCCTTCAGCTTTTTATATCAGTACTCATGCAAAAACCCATCATCTATTAATAAACCATTACTTCAATCACATTTTCACAACATTGCTGCAATCTTGGGATTTCCCAAGATTAATTATACACATTCACCTTTCACATTACATCACTTCCTGGGGGGTTTTCCTGACTATGGTGCAATATACTGAACTGGGAATTTCCAACTTCCAAACATAGATCTGACTTTGTTTACAATAATTTGGGGAATTCCAAAATACAAGGGGTTTCCCATCTCATGAAATACTTTCAGCTTGTAAACAAAGTTAAATAATTAAATTAAATCAAATTACTCAGGGCACATCACACCTCCCCTTAAAAGAAGAAAGTTCGAATGTAATGAAAACTTTCTTAAATGCTTTCTTCTTTTACATCAACTTCAACATATTATCAACTTTGAGTATTCAACTCATCATACACAGTGACTACTTGTCACACAAGTTCCCTTTTAAAAGGAATTTTTGTTTATCAGCCCTTTTTATGCAATTCTGGACAGGGCATCAGCCATTACATTGTCTTTTCCCTTAATATGTTTGATGTCCAGATTGTACTCTTGCAAGGTCAAACTCCACCTCACCAGTCTTTGGTTTTTGTTCTTCATCCTGTTGATGAAGGTGAGGGGATTGTGATCTGTGAAAACAAGCACAGGGCACACCGTCATCATCCCTATATCTTCGTGTTAAAAATTGCCGTGATAGTACGATGAATCCTTACGTTTTTCAACATCTGCATCTTAATAATAAGTCAGTTCGTACTTTTCATAAACTACTTTTTGAATCATAACTTTCGTGACCGAGGATATCTTGCAACTACGTGACGCTCGTCTGGCAAATTCTTAATTAATAAATTCGCTTCACGTAATGAGTAAGTCGTACTTAATTAGTCAGTTTTACCTCCGAGTAATGAAAAACTCTAACATGATCATGATTGGTCAATTTGGCTCCACGGAGCAAAAAGTCAGCTACGCGTAGCAGCTCCACGTTGTGGCGGTTGCGGCCTACCATATCAGTATCCCATATGATATTTCTATTGCAAGAAAATTTTATTTGTTGTCAGGTTTTATCTTAAATACACTAACTGGAAATTAAATACACTAATTAGTGAGGACCGGTATTTTGCTGTGGATATGTTTAACTGCAATTTGCGGGTAAAAATTTGAAATCCTGAGTAAAAATTTTGATCATATTCAACTCTTTGAGAAAAAATTTATATAAAAGAATGCATGTAAAATCCAGCTGCAATACAATGTACATTATTGACACACTATCACTCTCTTTATCTACGGCAATAATAGAATATCGATTTCAATCGAATTGAATACGATGCTCAGTTTTGAGTTTGTAGTTGACTACTAAGCGACCTAAGCGATCGATTGCTAGCCAATCAGATAGAACTCCTTTTCTTGCGTTCGGTGAAATACCAGTCGCCTGTCGCTCACCAACGGAGTATTAAATTTATATTTATCGAATAGGAAGTCGACACTGTGCAGGGTATACTGTAGTACCCAAATACACATCAAAATGCAGCAGTGCTAATAGCAATGCTAGACACTCCTTCTCAATTGTGGAGTAATTTCTCTGGTGCTTGTTGAATTTCCTTGAAAAGTAACAAATGGGGTGATCTATTTGATCTTCACCCTCTTGCATCACAACACCTCCACAGCCTATGTCACTGGCATCAACAGTCAACTTGAACTGCTTCTGAAAATCAGGCGCAGTAAGCACTGGTGAACTCATGAGTATCGATTTGACTTTGTGAAAAGCATTTTCACACTGTTCTGACCAAATGAATTTTGCATCTTTCTTCAACAAATCAGTCAAAGGACTTGCTATCTCTGAAAAGTTTGGGCAGAACTTTCTATAATAGCCAACCATTCCTAGAAATCTCATGAGTGCCTTCTTGTTTACAGGTGTGGGGTATTGCTCAATTGCTTCAACTTTGGCTTTGATAGGTTTCACCTGACCTTGACCTACAACATATCCCAAGTATGTGACTGTGGCATGGCAAAACTCACTTTTTACCAGATTGACTGTCAACTGTACTTCAGACAGCTTCTTAAACAATTGATGGAGTTGTTCCATGTGTTGTTCCCAAGTTTGACTGTAAACAATCAAATCATCTACATACGCTTCACATCCCTCTATGTCTGCCACAATTTGGTTCACCATTCTCTGAAATGTTGCTCGGGCATTTTTCAACCCGAATGGCATAACTTTGTATTGGTAAAGACCAAATGGTGTACAAAAAGCAGAAATCTCTTTGGCACGGTCTGTGAGTGGAACCTGCCAGTACCCTTTCAAAAGATCAAATTTGCTAACAAATTTTGCATTCCCAATTTTGTCTATGCAATCATCAATTCTTGGAATTGGGTACGAGTCTGTCTTTGAATGAACATTTGCAGCTCTCATGTCTGCGATATCATTGTCTAGCATATAATTGATCTCATTTTTGAGATGTTCCATTTTCAATGGATTGACTCTGTAAGGATGCTGCTTGATTGGTGTTGTATCACCAACATCTACATCATGAAATGCAGCATTTGTTCTACTTGGCGTATCAGGAAATATATTGTCAAATTTGCGAATCAAATTTGCAATTTGACTTTGTTGATCTTGAGAAAGATGACCTAACTTTGAGTCCAAATTAGTGAGCACATCAGAATTGTTCAATTTTACATTATACTCTTTGTGCTCCAGCTCTTTATCCTGGTCAAATGTCAGAATTGTCATCTTTACTCTTGTCTACATTGGCGATTTTGTCTACATCGGCATGTTTGTCTACATTATCAGCATGTTTTACTGTACACACAGGTTTTGGAATGCCACTGTCACTTCTTTCAACACACTCTTTGAGCATATTTATGTGGCATAACTGCCTGCTCTTGCGTCTACCAGGAGTCTTGATAATATAATCTACTTCACCCACTTTTGACTCTACCTCACATGGGCCATGATATCTGGCTTGTAATGGGTGTCCTGGAATTGGAAACAGTACTAGAACTTTGTCACCTGGTTTGAACACTCTCTCTTTGGCATGTTTATCATACCATTGTTTCATTTTGGCCTGACCCTGTTTCAAGTTTTCTTTGGCAATATCAGTTACTCTGTTAAGCCTATGCTTAAAATTGGAGACATAATCCAATAAATTGATATCTGATTTCTCATTGAGCCACTTTTCTTTCAACAACTTTAAGGGCCCGCGCACTGTGTGTCCAAACACTAACTCAAAAGGACTAAATCCCAAAGTTTCCTGAACAGCTTCCCTAGCAGCAAACAACAACAAGTGTACTCCCTCATCCCAGTCCCTCTGAAATTCCAAACAGTATGTCCTGATCATGTTTTTCAATGTTTGGTGAAACCTTTCTAGTGCACCTTGTGATTCTGGATGGTAAGCACTTGAGGTATACTGTTCTATACCTAATTGATACATGACCTGCTGAAATACTCCAGAAGTAAAGTTTGATCCTTGGTCTGACTGTATGGACTTGGGGAGCCCCACAAATGTGAAGAACTTGGTTAAAGCTTTCACTATGGTCACTGCTTTAATATTTCTCAATGGTATGGCTTCAGGAAAGCGTGTTGACGCGCACATAATTGTCAGAAGGTATTGATTACCTGACTTAGTCTTTGGTAGGGGCCCTACACAATCAATAATAACCCTACTAAATGGTTCATCAAAGGCTGGAATTGGCTTCAATGGAGCAGGAGGTATTTTCTGATTTGGCTTCCCTACTACTTGGCATATGTGACATGTTTTGCAATATTCAGAAACATCTTTTCTGAGAGTGGGCCACCAGAAATGTCTCAGAATTCTTTCATGAGTTTTCTTAACACCCAAATGCCCTGCCATGGGACTATCATGTGCTATGTTAATTACTTCAGTGTGGTATACTTTTGGTACCACAATTTGGTGCACTACCTTCCACTCTTCATCGGCAGGTGCATCAGGGGGGCGCCATTTTCTCATTAGCACATCATCTTGTTTGTAAAAACAGACAGAATTTTGTTCTGCTTCTTCTAGGGTCAATGCCCTTTGATTGATCTCTTTGAATTCTGGGTCATTTTGTTGCTCCAGAATCAGCTTGTCATGACTTAATGGGTCTTTCATGGTTTCCCCAATTTGTTCATGCTCAGAGGCTGTGTCACTTTTAGGGGTATTTTTATCCCCAGGAGAAAGAAGTTTATCTTCTTTCTCATTCAACTTTGACACAAATGTGTCTTCCAAATTGTAGCCTAAGTCATCAATTTGGTTGTCCTCAATTGTTTGTAATGAGGCCTTCTTACTCATTGCCCGTGTCACTGCACATGCAGGAAATATCTCCTCTTCCTCACTATTATCATCCTGTATACAGGGCTTATCTGTGACTATTGGGTCAGGAAAAACCTTCCCCCCTGCCAGATCATTTCCTAGCAACATGGACACTCCCTTGACTGGCAATTCATGTCTAACTCCTATGGTTACAGGACCAGAAACCAAGTCAGATGTCAAGTTAATTTTGTGGAGAGGTACACTAATTATTTCCATCCCAATACCCTGGATCAAAGCATTACCTGCTGAACTATCCTCATTAAAGGGCAAAGTTCCTTCCAGAATCATAGACCGTGCACAACACGTATCTCGCACAATCTTAATGGGCTTTGGACTACCATTATCACCAAGTGATACCACTCCCTCTAACACAAATGGTTCAAATTCTTCACACACCTTGTCTGTCTCACTTCCCTTTTGTGGGAATTCTTGTTTCTTGATTTGACTGACTTTTTTCTTTGACTCAAGTGACACTGCACATCCTACAGTATTACTAGCAGTTTGCTGCTGTTTTTGTGCGTCTTGTCTGTCTACAATGAGTACAAGCACAAGTTACTTTGGCTTTAAATTCAGTCCCAAATTTTGCTCTGTTACCTGAACTCCATGGGGTCCCTCTACCACCAGCACTATGCTGTGAATTAGACTGAGGTTTCACTTCTTGTGTACCACCCTGATTTGCTCTAGGTTGGTTATGGCTGAACCTGTTTGAATAACTTCTGTTATGACCAAATCTACTCCCATTCAATTTGTGAGTTAAGCCATAGTCGTCCGCCATTGTCGCCGCTTCGTTTAGCGTCTTAATTTTGCTAGCGCTTTCATCCAAATGGGTTTTTATGTCAACGTGGACACATTTCTTGAATTCTTCTATAAGAACTAATTGCTTAAGTTGACCGAAATCATCTTTGACTTCTTTTGACCCAAGCCATCTGTCAAACATTTGTTCTTTTACTCTAGCAAATTCTACATGGGTTTGATCTGCGTGCTTTCTTGAATCTCTGAACTTTTGTCTGTATGCTTCAGGCACCAGCTCATAGGTCTTAAGGACTGCCTGTTTGACTTCTTCATAATTATTACACTTCTCTATTGGTAGAGCTGAGTAAGTCTCCCTGGCCTTCCCCACAAAACTACTTTGTAACAGTAGGGTCCAATGCTCTGGAGGCCATTTCAAATTTGTAGCTACCTTTTCAAAATGTTGAAAGTACTCGTCAACTTCTTTTTCGATGAATTTAGGCACAAGCTTCACATACTTTGTAACATCAAACCCCGACTTTGAGTTTGAGGAGAAACTTGATGAGTATTTGTCACCTAGTTTTGCTAACTTCTCTTGTTCAAACTCAATTTCTTTTTCTTTCAAATGTGCTTCCATTTGAAGCTAGTTTTTCCTTTTCTTCCATATCCAATTTTTGTTTTTCAAGTTCTAATTTTGCTACTTTTTCCTTTTCTTCTGTTTCTAATTTGTGGTGCTCAAGCGCCATCTTTTCTTGGCGTGCTTTTTCTTCCATTTCTAGTTTCTGTTGTTTTTCTTTATTTTCATTCTCTAACTTGATCATTTCCAGTTTTTCTTTTGGTCCATTTCTATTTTCTTTTGGTCCATTTCCATTTTCTTCATTTCTAATTGAATTTCCAGCTCTTTCAATTTAAATGCCGAATCCTCCAATTTCAGTTTCTACTGCACGTTTCTCTTCCAAATAGGAATCATCAAAATATCTTCCCGACCAAAACATCAATCAAGGCATTTTTGATTATTTGCTTTCTTGTAGCTTGCTTTACTTTCAAGTCATAATGTTTAGCAAATGCTAATAAATCAGGCTTCTTCAACTCATCAAACTTCTCCCAATTTATAGTTTCAAGAAACTCTTCTGCTTTGAACTCTGCCATACTGTACTTTCACTTTTAAGACTCAGTAAATTAATGTTAACTTTTTTTACAGTGTATTATCCCGGACGAGCCCCCAATTTTTGTTACGAGTTGTACTTGACTCAAGGCCAAAATCACCTTTTACCCGAACTCACACGAATGCACAACACAAATACACTGTTTGATTTTAAGCTAACAAATCTAAGTCTTAAAATTGAAAATAGAGTATGCTTGGTACATATAACAACAATTACAATAAAATCACACAATCAGTTTTATTATATCGGTACTTAACCAGCTGTCTTCTTGTTGGTGATTCTAGAGTTCTTGCAATGTTCTGGACGACTGATGTAATATATCCTTATTCACTTGTTCTGCGAAAATCAGCGAAGTACATCGTACACTTGCATTTATAAATCCTTGCACATAAAATCCTCATACGAAAATGATGATGCTTCCTCCAATCTCCTTTGCGCTGCTATCTCCACAAATATATCTCCGTGCGCTGCTTTCTCCACGAATGTATCTCCTTGCGCTGCTTTCTCCAAAAATGGTGTTTCTTTCACCATTCTCTCTTCTCCAGGGAACAGGTTTCTTTAACACAGCTCCGCTGTTTTTGACAGATGCGTGGCCTTCACAAACCCAGCAAACTCCAGCAATTTGACAGAAGAACTTTTAATCCTTTGATGAGGAAGAGCACTTTTGTGTGCTCGCTGTCTTCTTCGTTGCTGTATTAAAATTAGCTCAATTATTGGCTATATAAACTGGTTAAAATGTACTTCTTTTTTGAAGCACGAAGACCATCACACACATGTGGAGTTTTCAATCTCCCATGGCATTCTGTCAAGTCCCAACAAAAGCCTTCAGCTTTTTATATCAGTACTCATGCAAAAAACCCATCATCTATTAATAAACCATTACTTCAATCACATTTTCACAACATTGCTGCAATCTTGGGATTTCCCAAGATTAATTATACACATTCACCTTTCACATTACATCACTTCCTGGGGGGTTTTCCTGACTATGGTGCAATATACTGAACTGGGAATTTCCAACTTCCAAACATAGATCTGACTTTGTTTACAATAATTTGGGGAATTCCAAAATACAAGGGGTTTCCCATCTCATGAAATACTTTCAGCTTGTAAACAAAGTTAAATAATTAAATTAAATCAAATTACTCAGGGCACATCACAATGATGCCTAGATGATGATGACTCCGATATGATGCCTAGATGATGATGACTCCGATACTGATGAATATGATGATGATTGATAATGATGATAATGATGATGATGATGATGATGTTGACGACGATGATGATGATAATGATAATGATGATGATGACGACGATGATTACGCTATTAGCGGGAATAAGGGCTAAATCAACCGGGAAATTTTGTGTATTAGCATTCCCCAACCAAGCCTAAGCATAATGACAAAATGAATGAAAGTGTGATTTTATTAGCGTTATTGAAATTATGGGAGCCCCGAAAAGTTGAGTGTTACTGTAGTTAGGACGGTTTTCGGACTTGCTTTTTCTTTCTAAACATCCTCGTACGTATCATTCTTCCTTAAATTTTCTCGGTTTGTAATAAGGCGGTTCTCAAAAGCAATGGGACAGCGCTATTTTGGGAGTCTAATTACCCTAGTATTAGCAGGAATAAGAGCTAAATCAACCGTGAAATTTTGTTGATGACGATGCCTCGGATGATGAAGACTTGGATGATCATGATGACCATGATGATGAGGATGACAAGACGGCGAAGCCTCAGATTCAGTATGACTCGGATGAGGAATTGGATCTAATATCATCACACTGAGCCCCGAAAAGTTGAGTGTTACCGTAGTTAGGACGGTTTTCGGACTTGCTTTTTCTTTCTAAATATCCTCGTACGTATCATTCTTCCTTTAATTTTCTCGGTTTGTAATAAGGCGGTTCTCGAAAGCAATGGGGCAGCGCTATTTTGGGAGTCTAATTACTCTATTAGCAGGAATAAGAGCTAAATCAACCGTGAAATTTTGTTGATGACGATGCCTCGGATGATGAAAACTTGGATTATCATGATGACCATGGTGATGAGGATGACAAGACGGCGATGCCTCAGATTCAGTATGACTCGGATGATGAATTGGATATAATATCATCACACTGGCCACGTAGTCCTGCCAGCAAGACTTCAGTCTTTATCATAAACATAATGCCGTCTACTGACCTGAAGCAAGGGGGTGACACTAACTTCACGGTTGTTCTATTATCAACGCAAACCTATGACAAATCCCGCTGGTTTGCTATTTAGAAAATGAGGCCAGTTATCGATCGGTTATGAATAATTAATTTCGATCCCTTTTAGGGTTGGCAAATAACGACGCCGTTAGTTTTGCGAACTCTGCCTGTTCAATGCGAGTACCAAGCTTGAAAGTGCGCCAGCTAGCAGAGCAGGGAGCAATCCGGTGATGGCGCACTAGTATTTCCCATCAGGCACCAGTGATTTGTTTTTACAGAAAGTCTACTAATTTGATAATGGAATAACCTTTCGCAATAGTAATGTCGAAATTAGGAATTGGTGTCAATAATACGACGGTAGTGTATCACTTGAATTTGATACGATATTCAGCCAGCGATTTAGCGATAAAAAACCTTTGACCACTGACCTGACCTGAAGCACGTGAGGCGCCATATTCGTTTGTTTTATTTCCTCGTGTGATAATAAATATCATTCAAACTATAGTTGTCGGCCGTGAACGTAGTTTATAACTGGCCTAAGAAGTTTGTTTTAAAAATAAGTAAATAATCATCACTCACCGTTCTATTTGATCTTGTGGATTTCCCAACACGTAATAAATTGAAACGCCACTACCGGATTGCTCTCAGGTAGTAAAGCGGGCGCACTTTCAACCTTCGAAGCTTGCTATTCACTACCGGTAGTAATATTAATTAAGTGATGTCACTGATGTGCAGCGTTTCTGGAATAGCACTTGCATCGTGCATGTATAATTTGAATGTAGCTTGCTGTATTCAATATGTGCATGCATATTACAGGAGCTTAGGTCCATAAAAAAACAATAATGAATAATTTAGGAGATTATCAGGGGCTGTGAATAATTATGAGTCCTGGGAGGGTAAAATTGGGGTGAGGGTGCGATTTTGGCCGTAAAACGCTTTAAAAGGCTTAGGATAACCAGGGGGCGGGTACTTGGATTATTTTTCGACGGAGATGTGCGGCCTGAGCTTCCGAACCCATAACCATTTCTAAGGGTCACGATTTTACCGAAAATAGGTAGGCCCCTACCCATATCTAAGGATTGTCAGGAAAGTAAGGACCCATATCTAAGGATTTGAGCTTGAAAATAGTAAAAGCAACATGTTTTCCGGCATGTTTTTCACACATAGCACCGAAAATCTAAAAGGGAGACCCATGTCTATGGATTTTTCGTGGAAAACCTTATACGTGAGTACCCTTCTGGGGGAGGGGAGGATAATAGTAAAGGTCCGGAAACGCTTATGATATGGAAATTTTATTTTGAACAAAAATTCTTTAATCACCATTGACGGTTTCGCCTACCATGGTCAATAATGAGTAAAATATCGGTTTAGTTTTTAAAAAAAAGTTTTTTTTACTGTAGGCCTACATCTACAAATCTGATGTATTTAATCATTATTTGGGATCCCAATAATTTGAATGTGCAACAGGGGGGTGGTCACAATATTTTTTGCAGGCTGAGAGGGGAAAGCGATTTATTTATTTATTTATTTATTTATTTATTTATTTATTTATTTATTTATTTATTTATTTATTTATTTATTTATTTATTTATTTATTTATTTATTTATTTATTTATTTATTTATTTATTTATTATAATTATTAAGGCTTGTTCAAGTAACTCACCTCTAACATTTCACGCACTCACTTGCACCGGCTCAACAAATCAATCAATCAGTTAATTAATCAATCAATTCACAAACAATGAATATGAATAAATTATATGATATTCAATTTCAATCAATAGACATATCATATTCCAAAATACAAGGGGGTTTCCCATCTCATGAAATACTTTCAGCTTGTAAACAAAGTTAAATAATTAAATTAAATCAAATTACTCAGGGCACATCACAATGATGCCTAGATGATGATGACTCCGATATGATGCCTAGATGATGATGACTCCGATACTGATGAATATGATGATGATTGATAATGATGATAATGATGATGATGATGATGATGTTGACGACGATGATGATGATAATGATAATGATGATGATGACGACGATGATTACGCTATTAGCGGGAATAAGGGCTAAATCAACCGGGAAATTTTGTGTATTAGCATTCCCCCAACCAAGCCTAAGCATAATGACAAAATGAATGAAAGTGTGATTTTATTAGCGTTATTGAAATTATGGGAGCCCCGAAAAGTTGAGTGTTACTGTAGTTAGGACGGTTTTCGGACTTGCTTTTTCTTTCTAAACATCCTCGTACGTATCATTCTTCCTTAAATTTTCTCGGTTTGTAATAAGGCGGTTCTCAAAAGCAATGGGACAGCGCTATTTTGGGAGTCTAATTACCCTAGTATTAGCAGGAATAAGAGCTAAATCAACCGTGAAATTTTGTTGATGACGATGCCTCGGATGATGAAGACTTGGATGATCATGATGACCATGATGATGAGGATGACAAGACGGCGAAGCCTCAGATTCAGTATGACTCGGATGATGAATTGGATCTAATATCATCACACTGAGCCCCGAAAAGTTGAGTGTTACCGTAGTTAGGACGGTTTTCGGACTTGCTTTTTCTTTCTAAATATCCTCGTACGTATCATTCTTCCTTTAATTTTCTCGGTTTGTAATAAGGCGGTTCTCGAAAGCAATGGGGCAGCGCTATTTTGGGAGTCTAATTACTCTATTAGCAGGAATAAGAGCTAAATCAACCGTGAAATTTTGTTGATGACGATGCCTCGGATGATGAAAACTTGGATTATCATGATGACCATGGTGATGAGGATGACAAGACGGCGATGCCTCAGATTCAGTATGACTCGGATGATGAATTGGATATAATATCATCACACTGGCCACGTAGTCCTGCCAGCAAGACTTCAGTCTTTATCATAAACATAATGCCGTCTACTGACCTGAAGCAAGGGGTGACACTAACTTCACGGTTGTTCTATTATCAACGCAAACCTATGACAAATCCCGCTGGTTTGCTATTTAGAAAATGAGGCCAGTTATCGATCGGTTATGAATAATTAATTTCGATCCCTTTTAGGGTTGGCAAATAACGACGCCGTTAGTTTTGCGAACTCTGCCTGTTCAATGCGAGTACCAAGCTTGAAAGTGCGCCAGCTAGCAGAGCAGGGAGCAATCCGGTGATGGCGCACTAGTATTTCCCATCAGGCACCAGTGATTTGTTTTTTACAGAAAGTCTACTAATTTGATAATGGAATAACCTTTCGCAATAGTAATGTCGAAATTAGGAATTGGTGTCAATAATACGACGGTAGTGTATCACTTGAATTTGATACGATATTCAGCCAGCGATTTAGCGATAAAAAACCTTTGACCACTGACCTGACCTGAAGCACGTGAGGCGCCATATTCGTTTGTTTTATTTCCTCGTGTGATAATAAATATCATTCAAACTATAGTTGTCGGCCGTGAACGTAGTTTATAACTGGCCTAAGAAGTTTGTTTTAAAAATAAGTAAATAATCATCACTCACCGTTCTATTTGATCTTGTGGATTTCCCAACACGTAATAAATTGAAACGCCACTACCGGATTGCTCTCAGGTAGTAAAGCGGGCGCACTTTCAACCTTCGAAGCTTGCTATTCACTACCGGTAGTAATATTAATTAAGTGATGTCACTGATGTGCAGCGTTTCTGGAATAGCACTTGCATCGTGCATGTATAATTTGAATGTAGCTTGCTGTATTCAATATGTGCATGCATATTACAGGAGCTTAGGTCCATCGAAAAAACAATAATGAATAATTTAGGAGATTATCAGGGGCTGTGAATAATTATGAGTCCTGGGGAGGGTAAAATTGGGGTGAGGGGTGCGATTTTGGCCGTAAAACGCTTTAAAAGGCTTAGGATAACCAGGGGGGCGGGTACTTGGATTATTTTTCGACGGAGATGTGCGGCCCGAGCTTCCGAACCCATAACCATTTCTAAGGGTCACGATTTTACCGAAAATAGGTAGGCCCCTACCCATATCTAAGGATTGTCAGGAAAGTAAGGACCCATATCTAAGGATTTGAGCTTGAAAATAGTAAAAGCAACATGTTTTCCGGCATGTTTTTCACACATAGCACCGAAAATCTAAAAGGGAGACCCATGTCTATGGATTTTTCGTGGAAAACCTTATACGTGAGTACCCCCCCCCCCTGGGGGGAGGGGGGAGGATAATAGTAAAGGTCCGGAAACGCTTATGATATGGAAATTTTATTTTGAACAAAAATTCTTTAATCACCATTGACGGTTTCGCCTACCATGGTCAATAATGAGTAAAATATCGGTTTAGTTTTTAAAAAAGTTTTTTTACTGTAGGCCTACATCTACAAATCTGATGTATTTAATCATTATTTGGGATCCCAATAATTTGAATGTGCAACAGGGGGGTGGTCACAATATTTTTTGCAGGCTGAGAGGGGGAAAGCGATTTATTTATTTATTTATTTATTTATTTATTTATTTATTTATTTATTTATTTATTTATTTATTTATTTATTTATTTATTTATTTATTTATTTATTTATTTATTTATTTATTTATTTATTTATTATAATTATTAAGGCTTGTTCAAGTAACTCACCTCTAACATTTCACGCACTCACTTGCACCGGCTCAACAAATCAATCAATCAGTTAATTAATCAATCAATTCACAAACAATGAATATGAATAAATTATATGATATTCAATTTCAATCAATAGACATATCATATCAAACCATCAAACAATGAATAAATGAACTGATCGACCAAGAGCCCTTTTTTCTAAAGAGTGTGAGTGAGTGATTAAACAAAATAAATACAAGCATAATTATTTACATAAATAAACAAATAAATAAATAAATAAATAAAAAAGAAATAAATAAATAAGAAAAATTTGAACAAATGGTATCGTAGCATTGCATTCACAAAAACAAACATTGCTGACAGGAGGACTCGAACCAACAACCTTTGCATCACCAGTCTGATGCTCTACCACTGTGCTACGACGTCGTCTAGTGGTGAGGACCTAGTTTTTAGCCTATATAGTGTTCGTCTGTGACAATGCCGCCTCGTGAAATGAATTTAAAGTTATTTTGATATCAATCTTTTTTTTTTCAATAGGGCCGTAACATTTTGTTTTGAAGATCTCAATTTTTATTTTCTTTAGAGCAGAGACAAATATTTCCCCTTTTCTACAATTTGAGCCCAAAATAAGAATCTACGTCTTTTATTACTGATTTAATGTTACACGTCTCACAACAGATATTTAGCTGGTTTAGCGGTCTTGCACTGTGCTTTTTAACCGGGAGGTACCGAGATCGATTCCCACCTCTGCCTGTAATTTTTTTTCAAGCCTGGGAAATAATAAGTTTATTTGGCTTCACAACGCTAAATTATTCATGACTTGCCCAACCTGGTGGTGTAAAGTGCTCCCCATAACATATGAATATTAAGCAATAACACAATGGCTAATTTAAATAAGAAAGCGTCACATGCAAATGAGGGATTGCCCTCTCCAGGAATTGCTTCATGCCTGAAGTCTTGAATTTTGAACCCACCCAAAAGATGAGATCAATGTAGATCAATTACCTTTGTGAGTATATACTAGTACAGTGGGATTAAAATCATCAGTGCATGCCCAAACTGTCCTTGAGAAAGTTCCTCAGCTACATCCTTGGAGCCCAAAATGAGCCCACATATTGTGATGTTTCTTATTTGTCAAATAGATATTTATAGAGAGAACTGTAACCACGGAATAGGCCTGGAAGCGGCGCTAGAAATTAGCATGAGGCCACATTGATATGTAAATAGCGTATTGTTATTTAAATTTGCGCCCAGACGTATTGAGGGCGACAGTCATGTTATCCAGACGGAGAATGGCTGCATATATATATGCCGGGCATGTGAATTTGCTGAGTGAAGGCTGATAATCACCTTTCTGTATAGGTGATAAGCTAGTATTTTTCATGTACCAGTTGGTTATAACAAAAAATTAGTATCTTATTAAATATATTAAATGTAGCCTATAAACTTTGAAAGTTACATGAATTTGAAGAGCAGAGCTTCGAAATCTAGCTAAGTCAGGTGATGTGAAATTCTGCTGCGTGACCCCCTCTGCGTGGTAGAATTATATTCATAAAACATTGAATTTAACAGATATCATGGGCAGCCAACCACGCTTTATCAGCATTTAAAATATATGTTAATTAACAAAGATAAATAATAAAGAGTACAAATGGCAATTAACTAGTAAACAAGCCTGAAATCTTAAAATGTTGCCACGTGTTTTCCCGAATACATGATATGTCATCATGTGACCACTATTCAGATTTACCGTAAATATTTGGAGTATGCTTGCACATCATGCACATACACTGTGCATTTCTTTACCTTCGTATAAAATCAATAATTCATGCTGGGAGCCAAGTGACATTGTCTGCTCAGCGCAGATTGGTATTTTATTTTACTAGAGAGCATAATAGAAATACATAAAACGAATCATGGCGCCATGATGGAAGGTCAGGTCGGGTATCAAAGGTTATTATAACTTAAATACTACTTGTATTTCCCACCTTGCCCCTTGCCTCATATTTCCTTCATATTATTGACAGCAAGTCCTAATTTTGACTTTGCTACTGCAAAATGTCATTTCATATCAAATTAGTAGACTTTCTTTGAAAAAACATATCACTGGTGCCTGATTGGAATACCCGTCCGCCATTTCATTAAACTGGATCGTTTTCGCCTGGTTTGTGCCCAGATGTATTGGGGGCGTGCTATACTCTCATTGAACAGGCAAAGTTCGCAAAACTAACAACGTTGTTATTTGCCAAACTCAATTAACATGATCCAAGGGGTCGAACATGAATTATTCATAACGAGCTATAACGGATCGATAACTGGCCTCACTTTCTAGCTAGTAAACCAGCTGAATTTTTCATAGATTTTGCGTTGCTAATAGAACAACCGTGAATTTAGTGTCACCCCCTTGCTGTAACTCTAGGTACGACGAGTTACAGTTACTGGAACTAACTGGCCACGCAGCTTTTGACTATAATGATGTAGGATGATGATGACTCCGATATGATGCCTAGGATGATGACGACTCCGATAATGATGAATATGATGATGATGAATATGATGATGATAATGATAATGAGGCTGATGATGATGATGATGATGATGATGATGATGATGATGATGATGATGATGATTAAGGCAGCCCCGAAAAGTTGAGTGTTACTGTAGTTAGGGCGGTTTTCGGACTTGTTTTTTCTTAAACATCCTCGTACTTATCATTCTTCCTTAAATTTTCTCGGTTTGTAGTAAGGCGGTTCTCGAAAGCAATGGGACAGCGCTACGGTGATGCCTCAGATTCAGTATGACTCGGATGATGAATTGGATATGATATCATCACACTCCCCGCGCAGCTTTTGACTATAATGATGATGCCTAGGATGATGATGACTCCGATGTGATGCCTAGGATGATGATGACTCCGATAATGATGAATATGATGATGATGAATATGATGATGATGCTGCTGCTGCTGCTGCTGCTGCTGCTGCTGCTGCTGCTGCTGATGATGATGATGATGATGATGATGATGATGATGATGATGATGATGATGATGATGATGATGATGATGATGATGATGATGATGATGATGATGATGATGATGATGATGATAATGACGATGATGATGATATGAAAGCGGTTCTCGAAAGAAATGGGCAGCGCGAGCCCGGAAAAGTTGAGTGTAACCGTATATAGTTAGGGTGGGTGATGGATTTTTTGTTTTGCTTATAAACATCCTCGTACGTATCATTCTTCCTTAAATTTTCTTTCCACCAATTGCACAAATTGCACAAATAGCGCTTACTGGAAGCAACTCAGATATTATCCTCATTGCTTTTATAAATTGCAACACCTGTGGCTATTTCTACACATGGTAAAAATTGCGAACGTACATGGCTATTTGTACAAATTGCACACTTTCTTGCAACGGTAGGCAATTTGTGCAATTGACTGGCACACACCGACACCGCCTGGCTAATAATTATTTGGTGCAGAAGGGACACTAAAATGAATACACGGGATCGATACACGTGAATTGCTATGCACGATTTTGATATCAGACGAAAATCTTCTGATACCGGGTTAGAAAATGATGAATATCTCCCGTCATGATTTTTTTCTCAAGAAACCAGATTTGGTCTCATAAACTTGGAAATACGTGTTGAACAGATATGATAGTCGCTAGAATGCGCTTTGAAAATTGGCCGTGCGCTTTGAACTCAAAATTTGACCATTTTATATTGCGTTGGTCCTGTTATGGACTACAGCGTGCAGCGTGTAGTACAGCTGCACTCACTGTAGGCAGTATAAAAGTCGATGACCATTGACCTCAATGGGGTATACAAGCTTAATCACGCACAACCAAGATCGATTACCCGGCTATTGTGAGTAGCCTTAGTTATGTCCCTCGACTAATTATTAGTTTAAAAGAGCTTTAAAGGTTTGAACCAAATGGCTAATCGTGGCTGTGGATTTAACCTACCATGGCGATTCCTGCCATGAAGATATAGGGTCGAAGACACTGTGTGGCATAAATGGCACAAATTGCAACACCTGTGGCTATTTATGCAATTTGTACAAATTGCTTACATACGTTGCTATTTGTGCTATTTGTACAAATTGCACACTTTCCTGCAACTGTAGGCTATTTGTGCAATTAACTGACATAAATTCCACAAATTGCAACACCTGTCGCTATTTATGCAATTTGTCCGACATAGATTGCAGAAATTGCAACTATCTGTGGCTATTTATGCAATTTGTATAAATAGCACAAATTGCACAAATAGCCAGTTGCTTTTAAAAAAGCAACTGGCTATTTGTGCAATTGTGTTATTTATACAAATTGAACACTTTCTTGCAATTGAAGGCTATTTGTGGAATGACCAATCCTGCGCCTTTATGCTGGGTAAGAGGTGGGTGAACTACATCCTACATGTATGCAACACACTCTGTGTTAGGGTAGTTATGAATAGGCCTACATTTAACATAACATGATTTGATATTATTTCAAATATTTTGTAAGAATCTGGTACCAGCTAATTAATAGGCACCTGATCGAAAAAAAAAACATGATGAACACTAGGCCCATGTTTTGTTTAAAATCATGCATGATAAACTAGAGAGATAATAGCTATATTTTGCTGAATAGGCCTACATCAGTGTCAATGGGATTGATAATAATTATGTCTAAGCGGATACGCGTCACTTTCAATGTGACTTAAAAATAATGAGGTATAAACAAATAAAATACGTCAAGCGACTTAAAATACGACAGTGTCATTATACGAAAACGTCAGTGTCAATGCGATAATACCACATAGTGGGCGAATGCGTCAGTGTCAATGCGATAATACCACATAGTTTAGGCGAATACGTCAGTGTCAATGCGATAATACCACATAGTGGGCGAATGCGTCAATAGCAATGCAATAATACCACAAAGTGTGCGAACTTATGCGTCAGTGTCAAGTACAATGCGATAATCCACAAAGTAGGCGAATGCGTCAGTGTCAATGCGAAAATATCACATTTTCTTGTAGGCGAATACGTCAGTGTTAATGCGATATTACCACATAGTGGGTGAATGCTTCAGTGACAATGCGATAATATCCAATAGTTTAGGCGAATCATGACGTCAGTGTCAATGCGATAATACCACATAGTAGGCGAATGCGTCATTGTCATACGATAATACCATATAGGCCTAGTAGGCGAATACGTCAGTTGGCAATAGCATTGATAATATGTCAGTGGTGGAATGCGTCAGTGTCTGTAATACTTCTAATGGACTGAATACGTCAGTGTCATTTTCAGTTCAGAAGGCAAGGTTAGCCTATAGTTGCACCTTATTCAGGGCCGGATTTACCTTTTTGGGGGCCCTGGGCCAGGCCAAAATTTGGAGGCCCCAAACGTGTCGTGAAGAAGACATGTGCTCTCAAGTTGCCAAGTGTTTAGATTTTACTAGTATAATTGCGCGCGAAGCGCGCTAAAAATTTCAATATAAGACTATTTTACCCAAATTGAAGCTGAAATTTGCTATATAATCAGTGATAATGGGCCAGTGCTCAAGTTTTTTTGTACCTATTTTGGTAAAAAACATGGTGTTTTTCGGCTAAAATTTGGGGGCCCTGGGCCCGGGCCCATCTGGCCCTATGGTAAATCCGGCCCTGACCTTATTCAGCAATTGTACCATGACCCCAATATCATTTTTTTTAAACATAATAATTTAAATATGCTTAATTATTTGCCGTCTCTGATTATCATGTCGACCACCACCTGGGCAAGCGAGGGTTGCTATAGCCTAAGTCTCATGTATCCTCTCATGAGGCTAAAAAAGTACAATGCCGGTTGCTCGTTTGGGAGTCCTCCGTATGACAACAAGGACTGGTGGAATGATTCTAGGAGCGTCCATAGCTACAGCTGCAAGACTGTTGAATTCGACGATGCGTCGTGAAATTCATACTGCAAAATGATCAGTGATGGTAAACTTAGTTGGAATTCATGCAAAGAGGAAACAACTACTATTCCCAGTTAACACTCTGAAAGGTATTTAAATATTAAACTTTTACTAAACGGGCGCGTGTGATTCAAGTGGGCATCAGAACTGTCTACTTTAAAAGTATAAAATAATCATACTGTGAGCATCATGTGAGTGGGTATACCCTGACCCTGTTAGTCTTAGTACTCAGTATTAGTAGTGCCGTTACGCTGACTTTCGTATTAGGCGAGGACGATTTCGACCTCCTGGTTTGTTTACAAGAGAGGTAGACAAAAGACCGTGCCGCTTGTCCAATTTTTTTGCCAAACACTCAAGTATCAGAAGGGTGGTCCACAAAAGCGTGATTCACGTAACATGAATAGGGATTAAAAAGCTGTCACGTCATAGAACCATGACCATGTGCTTCTATTGTCCAATTTGCCATCAAGATTTCATATGGAAACAGTTCAGACCCAGAACACAATCATGTCAGAAATTAATATTTTGTTCTGGGTCTGAAATATTCGGACTAACTGTGACTGTCACTGTCACACTGACACTGACTTGATCGAGAAATCTATCTACTATCCACGACGACATGATGGTTAATGTGTGGATAGAAGATAGAGATTGCTGGTATACCACGGCCAGTCGGCGTAGCGTCTTCAGTTTACAACGCATCAAAACAATTGTTTAGATTGTCCAATTTGGCTTCAATTTAGCTTGGCTAACATTTATGTATCTTAGCTGAAGTGTATGCTTACTTTTAACCGGAAACACAGGCGCTGAAGTATAAATTCCGACCATATAATGAGTCCGTTTAATTCGGCAACCTTGCTTGATCATAGTTGTTTTGACAACTGCCAACTGCGCCGGTGATTAAAGATTTGAGAAAATCCAGTGCTGGGCAAATCAATCCATCTCCCGATTTGCAAAGGTTGGCTTGTCATTGCAAACTGATGGTGATACCCTTCCCCGGTACCCTTCCGGTTCTTGAACATGTGAGCCCAGCACTACACGTGTTGATCACCTATTTACAATGGGGACTGTGTGATGTGTGGCGATCACTCGAGAAAAATTGACACAGAATGACGTTTTTCGTGAGTAACGTCAAGGTGAATTGATGAAGGAATATAGCACATGTGTCACTAATATTTCAATAACAATATCCTCATATTTTTGAGACAATAATTAACTTGAGGAAGAAGTTTTTATTCATATGCATGATATTGGGCCCTGGATGGCAACCGTGTACATGTGCCAAACAAGGTACGTTACATGAGCACGTATACTTCCACGTTCTAACTTACGTATCACAAGCTATCGGTTGTTCATACGAAAGTTAGAAATTTTCGAACAAACACTGACTGACAGACAGTGTCACACATGCACAGAGTCAGATCGAGACAGGCCTTGCTCGAGAACTCTAGCCAAGAATTTGCTCACCGATAGCTTCTCATTCTAGGCTAGAGACCTTTGCATTCAAAATCTAGTCGGATTCGCTGAAGCATGACACCGTGTAAAGCAATGGAAGGTCAGAAGTAAACACAGCCGATCACGACAGGCGATTGCATCAAAAATGTTGCTAAAATTACACTTCAGCAAAATTTTAGACTGTCCAAAATACGCAAATCTTGCTCAAAAGATACAGTTGATTCATCGAAATAACTTTCATTCAAATTTCAACATTTACAGAATAAATAACCTCCGTGTAAAAAAAAATTGCACCGCTGTCCGATCGAAAAACCATAGTAAAGTACTCTAGCATCGAATGGGTAACTATCGTGTGCAAATTCGAAGCTAGAGTTCTCGAGCAAGACAGGCCATGGATGCAGGCATGACCTGTGGCAAAAAAGTAAAAAGAGAATGGCCAGATTTCTAGGGCTATCACCACGGCACTGGTACGTGGTATCTGTATCTGTAGCAATACTGCTCAACACTTCAGGTGAAGCCAGACGAACAGTGGTAGAGATCAGTGGCTATCACCAGGCCAGGGTCCAGCAATTTTCGCGGCGCGAAATAGCGCGACGCGCCATGAAATTTCCTGTTTCCTATAAACTAGGAAGATCGAACTTAGACATGATCATTTGGACGTTTAAATGAGCTGGTACCGTCCAGCAGATAATACCCAATGTAAATGTAAATGTCGTCACGTTCTCAGTTACTGGGACTACGTTCTCCATGCAATTTCATTTTCCCCACGAAATTAATGTTTTTCCGCCCAATTCACTATGAAATGTGAACAAAAATGGTCTTTTGTTTGTCTATTTGAAAAATCAGCCTTGTTTGAAGCATCTCAGTAATGTATAGATTAAAGCAATAGTGTGTGATTCGCTGATTTGCATAAAGAATAGATTCCTATTTAAATGTTTGTTTTCACTGATCACATTATCCCCTTTTAATTTCGAGCCAAACAAATGAGGTACATGTATAACAAAGAAAATTGCTAAATTTCATTCCAGCGCCTACATGCGTGTACTACGCTTGCCGATCGTAACATGTAATACTGCACGTAGCATCGCGCTCGACGTGTGTACACATATTTAATAAAGCTGACATCCGCGGGAGATGTTAACAAGCAGTCGATCAATGAACTTGACCCGGTTTTAATATAAAAAGTTAAATTTTACTGTTATTAAAGCACTTCAGGCTTAGTCTTTTGCGTGGTATTTTAGTACAACAAATTATAAAAATGACGATGCGTGAGATTTTACTCATTTTCCAGGGTAGGAACAACAAATTATATATGACGATGTGTGAGATTTTACTCATTTTCCAGCTTTTTGCGTGAGATTTATTACTACCTAGGCGTGAGATTATACTACCTTGGTGTGAGCCCGTGAGAAAGTGACCCAATGCGTGAGACTCACGCCCAATGCGTGAGAGTTGACAGCCCTGTTAAGGGTAGTTTTACTGAACAACTTCTAGGGTATCTTTTCAAATTTTTGGTAAAGGCCAAAAAAAGGGTACATTTTTTTCATTTTTACTAGCCAAAAAACACATTAGGGGGTATATTTTATATTAATTTGCTGGTAGGGTAAAACTCGTTTAGGTGGTGTTTAAAGAAAATATGGTCACGCATGTGTACACTATCATACTTGAGTGGCCCCCCTGTACATGTACCAGTACCGGTACAAATTACATAAAATGTCTTATTTTGTCAAATACATGGCTTTTGGCTGAACCAATAACAGGCTATGTTACCTCATCTATGATGATGACAAAGGTACCAAATTAAATCTGAATTTTGATGATTTTTACGATCGCCAGGATGAGCAAATCACTGAATAGGCCTTTAATTTACTTTTCTTTTCTATATAGTCCAAGTAATCCGTCAACAATGAATCGACATGCAAGAGCATCTAGTGCCAACATGGATAACAAAGCCTTTCGGGAAGCAATCTCAAGAATGCGTGTAGAGGTTCTTGAGAGCAAGGCAGAAACGCAACGAGTACAAGACCAACTCAACTGTCTGGTAATGTTGGTGAAAAGGTACGTTGAAGTTTTCCAGTTGAAATCCATCTACCCCTATGGCGACATGACCTTAATCTCCCACACAGGGAGTGTAGATTTCAAATGGAGTCATTTGAAATTCACCCTCATAGCCCAATTTTGCCTCAATCTTCTTAAAAACTTTTGAAATTTCACCAAAATTTGGGGGGAAATTTGTAAAAACTAAGACATTTTGGGTTAAATTTGGCTGCAATTTTGACTTATGTTATATCGATGGGTCCAAATTTCTTGACAAATTGGTATTTGGGTCCACTTTCAAATTCTCAGCGGCACACCCCTACCAAAACCAAACTTGAGTACCCTCCTGGCATTTCATAGTACCGATAAAGTATAAATTTATTGATTAAGGGATTGGATAGCAATTACGTTTGCACAGTATTTTTGTGGGACCTAAAATTTTCCCAAAAGGCCAATGAAAGTTAATTCCGAGTTTATCGTCCCTTTTTTTTCCCAGGTTGGTGAGGTGACTTTTTCATTTTTCATTTTTCATTATTTCATCAGATTTCATTATTGACCTAAAATGCGTGTTGATTTAAAGCCACACTCATACATGTTATTTATAAACATGTTTTTATATGGGTAGGGACTGGAAAAGTTAGAAAAGGGCCTCGCTTTTGCTTCCAAGTTATGAATTTATGGTTTTACAAACAAAAATATATGTTTCCAATTGCTAAAACTGGTGAAAACACTGATACTTTGAAAATAATGAATTATTTTGGCATTTTTGAAAATTTGACGCGGGTGTTTTTGGTTACCAAAAAGTGACGCGGGCGGGGGACGATAAACTCGGAATCGACTTTCACTCGCCAAAGACCTAAAAATTGTTGGTCTTTTGGGAAACAAAATGTATACGGTATATCTGCAATATGACACCTTTTCAAATGATGGCAGGCTTTTCTTCCCAGCTAAATACACTTTAAATACCGGTACATATCATTAGATTTATAAGTTAACTGTTATTATCAAAATTTCAATAATTTGCCATAAAATTTGTATTATATCACAAATTTAATGAAATCAAAATTACTTGATACCAGAACGACATGCATTCCTCATATTTGGTGTGTCTGATGTGCTCTCAGGTTCCACTAAAAATACTGTGCAAACATCACATACGATGCATGTATGCAGCAAGTTTGAGTCTCTGTACCCTCAAGCTTTAAAATGAAAATGCAAAGCGTGAATTATATTCAACAGTATTTATAACTGGGGGGGGGGGAGGGGCTCTTTAAATGACCATATGGGTATGCTACCCCAGAAACTCCCCCCCCCCCCCTTAATTTTACAAAAATAGAGCTCCAAAAGACCCTAATTTTTTAAGTTAAAGATTCCTCATTCCTCACATTTTGTTCAGGTGATTTTCAACCAAAAAGCAATGAAATACCCTTGATTTTGAATGTTTGCAAAACACCCTGTTTTAGCAGTTCACAGTTCCAAAAGGCCCCCTTTTACTGGTACAATGTCAGCTCCCAAGCAAAGACCCACCACCTTAAAATTCTGGGGGAGCATACCCACCAAAAATGCATGATGCGCAAATTTGTGTGTAATCCCCCCCAAAACAGTGCTGTCTGGAATCGTGATTGGGGTAGGTCTTCATTTAAACTGCTCCTTTTCTTGCTTATTTTAGGGCATGGATGGGAGACCAGGCAGCAGCAATGCATGTTGCAAATATTGTTGGTAAGAAATATCTACCAGATAACTTATATTTAAAATAATGATTTGTGTAATTATAGGGTCTGTGGTGTGATAGTTTTATAAGGATTGAGTACATGGGTATAATGGTGAGTGGATGAGTGAGATCATTGAGTTATAAGGAGTGAGTGAATTAGGAGTGAGTAAGTAAATGAATAAATCTGTGAGGAGTCTGATGCAACTATGAGGATATACAAATGAGTGCACACTACAGTACATGCAGCAAGTCCAATGCATGTTGCAAATATTGTTGGTAAGAAATATCTAGTTTTATAAGGATTGAGTGCTTGGGTATATGGTGAACGGACGAGTGAGATCATTGAGTTATGAGAGTGGCTTTGAAGGAGTGAGTGAAGGAGTGAGTAAGTGAATTAGCACCAGCGATTTGTATCTCAATAGCTGCGATAATGAGTGTATGTATAAGAGTGTGTATGAATGATTAATTACTCAATATGGTATAATTAAAGCAGACATTTAACATAACATAACATAACATAAATTTCATTTATAAAGCGCATAAGACTGAAGTTTCGATGCGCTGTACATCAAATAAAAAACACAGGAAGATATACAATGTGCCAGCATAAAGTTTAAAAAAATATATCGAGATAAAAAGTACAATATTATAGAAACATTATAAAATACAATATTATAACATAATTGATGACCTTCATCTTGGTTTTATGTCTTTAGGAGTTGCACCACCAAAGTTCAGAGAAGAATCTGAGAGTGATGAGGCAACAGCAACATATAAGGTACGAGACACTGAGGATTGATTGATTGATTGAAGCACAGATTATTTCATGTTACATTGATTGGAATGGATATATAGATTCATTAATTGATTGCAAATTTGCCATTTGTTTGATGAATTTTTTGGTTCATTAATTTAATGGATTTAGTGATTAATGATTGATTGAGCTGTAGATTTGTTTGTTATGTGGTATTGAGTGATAAATTAACTGGTATTGATTAGATTCGTTAATTGGACTAATCCATATAAAGTCCACACTCCCCCTGTGGAAGCTTTTGGTATTATCTTCCACAGGGAGATTCAACCTGAATCTTCCAGAGAGGGAGGGGGATCGAGTTTCAAATAGTATTGCTTAATATGTGCTAATTCCGTTTATCTTCCACAGGGGGGTGGAATTCAAATGGCAAAGCCCATTGATTGCAAATAAGATGAGACTGATGATTGATTGCTTGGTCAACATTAAATTGATTGATTGATTGATTGATTGATTGATTGATTGATTGATGAAGTAATTGATATTAATAGACTAATTGTTTGCGAATGACAGTGATTAATTGGCTGATTGATAAACATTGGTTGATGATTAATTGTATGATTAATTGATTGATTGATTGATTGATTGTATTTTTTATATATCTATGCACAGACTTCAGCTGTACATCATTGGGCCATGTTATCAATAGGACTTCTAAACAGACATTACAAACAACTAGAGCACCAGGCCTTAGCCAAAGCCAGATCAAGGCTACAAAGACGTCAAGATTATTTAGATGAACAACTCAGCTCCCATAGGGATATGCTAAGGAGAGCTGCTGGCAACAGGCTGGCAACACTCAAGAAAAATAATCCATATTTGGATCAACAGGTAAGTATTGAAGGAAACGGAAAAATACAACGTTCAGTTCCTGATAGGGTTGAAGAGGATTGAGTTTAAATATTTAGAATTCCAGTGATTATGCACAAGACTACCACATCAAAATGCAGCATAGGAGCTACCTTATTTATAGATGAATGTTATAAATGGTCATGAAAATATAAATATTGGGAGATTTAGAGACCCCTGGCCAATTTTGTGCCTATTTTTACATTTTTCTCAAAAATTATAGCACATTGGTGACAAGTAAGATATGTATATTATAATATGAAATATGAATATTCAGCAACTCAAAGCAAGTAGTTATTGATTTATTGATCAAATATTGGTTTTCCCTCATTTTTGACTGTAACTCCACAACTGTTGTCTGTACTGAAATAAAATTTTCAGTGCAGTAGTTGTAGTCCTTGCCCCTATAATATACATATCTTACTTTTCCCCAATGTGCTATAATTTTTGAGAAAAATGCAAAAATAGGCAAAAAAATAGGCAGGGGTGTAGTACCCCCTTAAGAGGATCCAATGTAGCATATTGGACAAGCAGGCTTGTCAATAAACACCAAAAACTGGTGGGTATCAATCATTATGATGCAGACTGTAGTACTAGAAGTGTACCCATTCAAATAATTGGGTTTATTAATTCCAATTGAAATCCATGTACCCCCTATGGCAGACATGACCTTAATCTTCCACACAGAGGGTGTACATGTAACTTCAAAAGGGGTTACTTGAATAGGTGACTCTATTTGAAATCTGCACCCCCAGTGAGGGAGATCAAGGTCATGTCTTCCATAGGGGGTGTATGGATTTTAACTGGAAAAGCCCAATTATCCACCAACCATGACTTCTTGCCATTTATTGCAAACGTTGTTGTTCAGGGGCGTAGCCAGCTTTCTTGGTGGGGGAGGGGGCAAAATAATACATTTTCCAGGTGTGCATCATGAATTTTTATCCCAGTATTATCGCTGGCTTCATATACCTGGTATTTGTTTCAGAGACACTGTAAAGTTTTTCTGCTTCAAAAAAAGGGCTTATTTATTTGAGATTATGGGCACACATAGCTCGTAAACATTTGGAATTTACACTTGTTTAGCCCAAGATGAAGTTGAATTTTCGGGAATGTTGGTGTAACATGGGCCACACAGAATCTAATACTGGAACTAAAACTTTGCAATTCACATTGCTACTGATATCACACCATCATCAATCAGATGCCTGATGAAGTCTGATGGTTTCGGAAGCAATATAGCAATGAGTAGCAAAATTTTAGTTCCAGTATTAGATTTAATTTCAAAATAATAGCATCATCATCATCAGATGAAAACTGATAACTGTCGTTGGCAACTTCATAATCATCTTTGTCAACATCATCATTATCATCATCATCATCATCTTCATCATCATCATCTTCATCATCATCATCATCATCATCATCATCATCTTCATCATCATTATCATCATCATCATCATCATCATCATCATCATCATCATCATCATCATCATCATCATCATCATCATTATCATCAACAACATCAACATCATCATCATCATCACCAACATCATGTTTTATCGTCATAATGGTATACTGTTGTTGATACTATTCATATCATACTAATATTCTCTATTAATTTTGCTTTTTTGTTTCTCAAGAGTGAAGGTGTGAAGCATCTCAAAACCGGAAGCAACCGCCCGCAATCCTCTCCCATCCATCGATCTACATACGGCTCTACTACCCATGCAAATGTCAATGAAGATATGGCAGCTAACAACTTGATACAGTACATGGCTAGTGCAACATTAAATGATTTTCAGGTAGGCCATAGCAATTAGACTAACTGCACTAACACTGTACCCTCGGTCAGTCAAGAGTCAATGTCATGGTTGGCAACTTAGAATCTTATGTTTGGGGATGTTATACCCATCAAGAACATTTTGACCTATTTGTGAAATTTGAAACATAATTGTAGTACATTCAGCATGTGATCGTGGCACAACTGGATGTAAAAACGCATGTAACAGTACAGAATGTTGATGGGGGATCCATACCTTTATCAGGATGTTCTTGTTTGGGAAATTTAGATAAATTCAGAATTTTTATTGTAATTCCAAATTTATCTGAATTTCCCAAACAAGAACATCCTGAAAAAGGTATGAATCCCCCATCAACATTCTGCACTGTTACACGCAGGCACATTTGAAGCCTGAATATGGTTCGCATGAAAAATGGTGTTGTGTCTGTCGCTTTTGTAACGCTTGTGTTTTCCAGTCATCACTAAACCAACATAACAACCTGTGCAATTGGTGCAGTACTATTTGTTTAACTGGTTTACCAGCTTAGTAAAATACACTGCTCAATTCCCGTAGAGTCAGCCATGAAATCGAGGAGTCTGTGCCGGAAGGCCTCATCTGCAAATTATAGCTGCCAAGTGTCATTTTTTTGTATGTCGTTAGCCTGCTACGCTAAATGCCCAAATCATTTTTACATGTTTCTCATTTGCCATTTTGATTTTATGAGTAATAAACCCATAATTAATCAAATTTCCAGCCGCATTTTTCATTAACTTGTGGAATACATCAAAAGAGATGTATTCCACAAGTTAATGAAAAATGCGGCTGGAAATTTGATGAATGATGGGTTTCAATTACTCACAAAATCAAAATGGCAAATGAGAAACATGTAAAAATGACTTAGGCATTTAGCGTAGCAGGCTGACGATGTGTACAATATAGAATGCAGAAAATGTCAAATGTGTATTGGGGCAGCTATTGTCGATACAGCATTCTTTCACTTAACTTCTTGAATAAATTATCATTTTCTAAAGCTGCCTTTTTTTTCAAACTTTCTGCAGACAAATTTAACACAAAACAGGAGAGGATCTGGCAGTGCCAAGTATGTACAGGTGAGTAGACATAATTAGCACCCCCGGGCACCTAAGTCAATCCCTTTTCAGGGAAGGGGCACAATGAAATGAAAGTCAAAATTGGATTGGAAATTTACAACAAATTCATTGCATCTGAAGTCAAAATCATCATAATCCTAGAAGCTGGACAGTTTTAATTGATGGTGATTTCATTTAGAAATTTAGTTTTAAGCATTAGACTATTCCAGTTAAAATCAGTCTTGTGTTAAAAACCTTTCTCATAATCAATTTCGTACAGGTTAACTTTTATTTCTCAGTCTCGAGTATGATTATGGAGTGATTTCTAAAACCTGGATGAGAAGATGATATCACTAGGAGACAAGTATTTGTGATCGATGAAAAATCTGTGATCCAACACAGATTTTTCATAGATTTTTCATCCAGTCACAGATTTTTCACAGAAAAATGGCTCCTAAAGAAAAATTATCTAATTTGTGTACATCGTGGAACATACTCTTTGGGTGGCATTGCGTAGTAAGCTGTTGTACGCAGATAATTTTGCATATATGGATGCGTAGAGTAGCGTTGTACACTCGTGTATTAGCATGATTAGTCGAGGAGTAACAACCTCCATGTTGAATGTGCCACGATGTACACAAATAAAATAATTTTTCTATAGTGATAAAGAGGATGGGTATTGAACTGAAGGCCTATATAATTAATAACATTACTGCCTGCTCTTCACCATCTGTCTTAATAGCTCAATTGGTAGAGCATCGGTCCTGTGATCCAAAGGTCCTAGGTTCAAATCCTGGATGGTCAGTGAATTTGTTCACTTTCCATCATTTATGTATGTGGATCCCATATAGTTTAATTTTAATTTTTCATTACCATCTTTGTCGTTGTCATTGGTGGTGCCACTGCCACCACCACCACCCTCACCACCACCACTAGTGTTGTTAATCTTAGTTTGTCTGTGTGGTTGTTTTTAGCCTGGACTATTCGATACTTCCAAGGTAGTCTCAGATAAACCCAAGAAACCTCGACCAACAAGCGCACATCTGCATCATAGTGATGCTAAAAGAGCTCAACCAAAAAGTGCAAGTAAGTTATGTAGCTGGGTGTCTAATAATATTATTTGAATTACCATTATACAAACAATTTAATACAAGCAAGTAAATGGTTATTCAGGAAAAAAACAAGACTTGTAAGTCCCAACACAGAGTTCTTTCCTTAAATTCCTGTTACATAGCATAATTCATATATAAAAGAAAATACACAAAAATAAATACACTAATATATAGAGAACTGCATGAATGGTTGAAAGTCTGTGTACAGTGGATATTCAACGAACCCTTATAAGCGTACTGGAGGCCAGGGGAGTAAGTAGGGCATGGGGCATCAAAATTGATGGGTACCAATCATTTTGATACAACCTGTATTTATATTTGATGGAAGGGAGTTGGTCAAACAATATCTGGTACAGCGACAGGGAAAAGCAATTCTTGTTGTGCTGGTAATTTTTTTACCATTAATTTTACCATTATTGCGCAGCCTGTTAGGCAAATGAAAGTTGATGTTAAGTTTCCCCATCAAATATATTTTATCAATTGATTAGACACTTCCATTATTTATCATTCATTCAATTTACTTTGTTAATATTCGTTATTTAACCCTCTCCACACGGGTGTCGACTGCAGACTACAAGCTTCAATTTTTCTTTAAAAATTCAAAAATTTCAGAATATTGTACATTTTCATTACCAAATTTGGAATCAGCATGCATTAAAGCGAGAACAAATGAAACGGAAAATTAATGAATTACTTCTGCAAAATTACTTTTTAATACTGCTTATAAAACAGGTCACACACGCATGTGACATGAAACTTGCAATCAACTTAAGTTGGCTTTATAGATTTATTTTTTTAAATGGTGTAAATAATTTTTGCTATTTTCTTGTTTCATTACAGTTGTCATCAAAGGAGACCGTCCCCTCAAATATGAAACCACTCGACCTATTTCTGCAAAACTCTCCAGCACCACAGCGAAACCAAACACTAAACCACCGCGTGCTAAATCCGCTAAAGTCCAATCATCAACCGCAGCTTCACGCTTGAAAACGGCATATCAAGATGGTTACAGCTTACTGGATCCCCACGTGGGGTCATCAGAAGGTCAAAGGTCATATGGAATGACTTTTGTGACAGAAGAGCAAGATTCGGTGCAAGCTTTTACTCAAGATGTAAGACAGATGCAGACGATGGAAGATGACTTTAAAAGAACTACTAAAATGCTGCAACAAAAACTGGGTATACCGGGAGAAGGGACTATATAAGGGGAGATGACACCATGTGGGTGGGAGGTCTGGGGAGTGTGTCACTCAAGTGTAATAGCACTTGCATTCTTAAAGCCATAATAAGTAATTTGCTCCAGAGTAACGCCCTTAATATTTCTTGAATTTCTACTTATTGCATGATTGTAATGCCCAGTGGTGTACTAAAATGACATGTGAAAAACTAAGCCTGAAGTGCTTTAATTACAGTAAAATCAAAGATCTTATATTAAATCCGGAGATTTCAAGTTCACGGATCGAATGTTGGCTAACGCATCTTGTGCGTGTGAGCTCATATATACATGTATCATTAAATCAGTGAGGTATAAACTCTCTGCACATCGCTATTCGTCTTACGTCTTATCTATACGTCCCAGCTGCGTGAAGCTCCGCTGAATAATACATCTAATACAATCGGCGAGCTAATACACGCATTGTAGGCTGGAATGAAATTGCAATTTTCTTCGTTTTGGTTTTACCTCATTTGTTTGACGCAAAATCAAAAGGGAACAATGTGATCGGTGAAAACTAACATTAAAATAGGAATCTATTCTTTATGCAAATTACTTATTATTGCTTTAACCAAATAGTTTGGTGTATCCTTTTAAATGTAAGCCTACACAAAACTAACCTATTGTCAAGAGGACAGCAGCTAGTTGGCTATTCCGGTTGAAATCCATACACCCCCTATGGAATACATGATCTTTTCTCCCTCACTGCGGGTAGGGAGCGTGTAGATTTCAAATGGAGTCACCCATTCAGGTAACCTCATTTGAAATTCACACTCTGTGTGGAAGATTAAGGGATCTGGAATGAGCGTTTCGAGTGTTGCGACAGTATTTTTTATGGAACATGAGAGCACCTCAGACGTGTCGAATTGCATTCTGAATCTGAAGCATGTCTTTCTGATATCAAATAATTTTCATTTTTGAAAATCACGATATAATTTTATGACAAATTATAAAAACTAGGCGGTTACCCGTATTTCGCGGTTCTCGGCTGTCATGGTTATTGGCTTTTGCAGATCTCAAAATCAGGGTGTGTCCTTTGGCTGGGATCACTGTCCTCACAGATGAGGTCAATTGCAGCTTTTGCAATTTGACCTGACTTTCGCTCTTTCTGACCTATGACCTCTTCACCGTAGGTCTGACAAAAAGGTCACCGTGGAAACTGTTGTTTGTTAGTCCAAGGTCCACCCACCCACCAAGTTTGAGCTCTATAGGGGCAATTTGAGGTTTTTACCTTTCTTGACCTATGACCTCTTAACCGTAGGTCTGACGAAAAGGTCACCATGGAAACTTTTATTTGTTAGTGCAAGGTCCACCCACCCACCAAGTTTGAGCCTCATAGGGCAATTTGAAATTGTTACCTTTTTGACCTATGACCTCTTAACCGTAGGTCTGACGAAAAGGTCACAGTGGAAACTTTTATTTGTTTGTCCAAGGTCCACCCACCCACCATGTTTGAGCTCTATAGGGGCAATTTGAAATTTTTACCTTACTTGACCTTTGACCTCTTAACCGTAGGTCTGATGAAAAGGTCACCGTGGAAACTTTTGTTTGAGAGTCCAAGGTCAACACATTGGCATGGCTAGATTTGCCATTTAAAGTGTTTGAAATTAGACTTCAATTGAACTTGACCCCGGCCTTGACCTTTGACCTTAAAAATATAAACTTGTTCTTGCTCATACCAAGCTGCACCCACCCACCAAGTTTGAGGAACGTGCGACCCCCGGTCTCCAAGAAAAGAGGCGGACAGACAAACAAACAGATGGACAGATCTGGTGAATTATAGTAAGACTAGGCGGTTACCCGTATTTGGCGGTTCTCGGCTGTCGCGATTACCTGGCTGATGGTGACTGTACCCACCAATTTTTATGCCCATAGGACAGTTTTTACTAATTTGACCTCAGATGACCCCTTGTGACCTCGAAATGACCTTCCAAAATTTGGCTCTAAATGTTGACTGTACCCACCACGTTTCATGCCCATACGACAGTTTTTAGTAATTTGACCTTGGATGACCCCAAAATGACCGTCAAAAAATTTGACTCTAAAAGTTGACTGTACCCACCAAGTTTCATCACCAAGTTTGAGGAACGTGCGACCCCTAGTCTCCGAGAAAATAGGCGGAAAACAGTTTTTACTAATTTGACCTCAGATGACCCCTGGGTGACCTTGACCCATTAACCAATACAAACTTGTTCTGTCTTAGGTCAAGATGCACCTACCCACCAAGTTGCATGCCCATATGACAGTTTTTACTAATTTGACCTCTAGATGACCTCTGGTGACCTTGACCCACTAACCAATACAAACTTGTTCTGTCCCGGGTCAAGACGCATCCACCTGTCAATTTTGAGGAACGTGCGACCCCCAGTCTCTGAGAAAAACAGTTTTTACTAATTTGACCCCTGGATGACCTCGGGTGACCTTGACCCACTAATCAATACAAACTTGTTCTGTGTGGGGTCAAGCTGCACCCACCCACCAAGTTTGAGGAACGTGCGACCCCCAGTCTCCGAGAAAATAGGCGGACAGACAGACTCACAGAGGGACAGAGGCACAGAGTCACAGACTACCAGTATTATTATATAGACTAGGCGGTTACCCGTATTTGGCGGTTCTCGGCTGTCGCGATTACCTGGCTGATGGTGACTGTACTCACCAACTTTTATGCCCATAGGACAGTTTTTACTAATTTGACCTCAGATGACCCCTTGTGACCTCGAAATGATCTTCCAAAATTTGGGTATAAATGTTGACTGTACCCACCACGTTTCATGCCCATACGACAGTTTTTAGTAATTTGACCTTGGATGACCTCAAAATGACCGTCCAAAAATTTGACTGTAAAAGTTGACTGTACCCACCAACTTTCATGCCCATATGACATTTTTTACTAATTTGACCTCAGATGACTCCTGGATGACCCCGGATGACCCCAAAATGACCGTCCAAAAATTTGACTCTAAAAGTTGACTGTACCCACCAAGTTTCATGCCCATATGACAGTTTTTACTAATTTGACCTGAGATGACCCCTGGATGACCTTGGGTGATCTTGGCCCACTAACTGAAACAAACTTGTTCTGTCTGAGGTCCAGATGCACCCATCCACCAAGTTTGAAGAACGTGCGACCCCTAGTCTCCGAGAAAATAGGCGGAAAACAGTTTTTACTAATTTGACCTCAGATGACCCCTGGGTGACCTTGACCCACTAATCAATACAAACTTGTTCTGTCCTAGGTCAAGATGCACCTACCCACCAAGTTTCATGCCCATATGACAGTTTTTACTAATTTGACCCTAGATGACCTCTGGTGACCTTGACCCACTAACCAATACAAACTTGTTCTGTCCCGGGTCAAGATGCACCCACCCGTCAAGTTTGAGGAATGTGCGACCCCCAGCCTCCGAGAAAAACAGTTTTTACTAATTTGACCCCTGGATGACCTTGGGTGACCTTGACCCACTAACCAATATAAACTCGTTCTTCCTCATACCAAGCTGCACCCACCCACCAAGTTTGAGGAACGCGCAACCCCCAGTCTCCGAGAAAAGAGGCGGACAGACGTACAGATGTACAGACAAACAGATGTACAGACAAACAGATGTACAGATTCTGGTGAATTATAGTAAGATTTGATATTTTTCAAATTTTTGATATATAATAGTCCTCAAAGTAAATTTTATAAATCTAATGATATATTCTTAAAGTGTATGTAGCTGGGAGGAAAAGCCGACGATCAATTGAAAATTTTGACCTTTCATATTGAAGATAAGGATTTTTTCCCAAAACACAAAAAAAATTTTGGTGTTTTGGGAACAAAAATCCATATCTTCAATATGAAAGGTCAAAATTTTCAATTGATCATCAGCTTTTCATCCCACCTACATACACGTTAAGTATAAATCATCAGATTTATAAAGTTTACTTTCGAGTACTGTTAAATATCAAAAATATCAATTTTAATGATTTGCCATAAAATGTGTATTACATTGCGAATTTCAAAAAATCAAAATTATTTGATATCAGAAGGACATTCTTCGTATTCAGAATGCAATTCGATATGTCTGATGTGCTCTAATGTCCCACAATAACTACTGTCCAAACGTTCATACCCCTTCCCTTAAGGTCATGTCTTCCATAGGGGGTCCATAGAAAAATTCACTTATTAAAAATCATATGTGAAAATATATATGAATTAAGTAAGAAATACCGTGATGAACATTAGAACCCTGGATCTCCAGGTTTGTAGATCTAGGCTCTTACCAACTGAGCCTGCAAAGAGGAAGCATGCCGTTATCATCGGTATAAATCGTTAATGGGTATAACATTATTGTGACATACCTTGACCTTGTTGTGATTGTGGTAAACTAGATTTCCTATTTGAAATTGCATTGGCAATCATACATATCCAGTTTCAACAACCAAAACCGGGGGATGTTCAGCAGTAATATATACCAGGCAAAATTTAAGGGGCCATAAAGTTGTCCAGCTGACATGTATTTAAGGTAGATTTTCAGAATTGTTTACCCCTCCCTTGAAAAAGTTCCCCCAGGAAAAGTTCTGGTGCCCCCACTGACTTTATGGGCTCCCCAGGTTTTAATGTAAAATTAGCTTACCTTGAGCACATTTCAGTTCGCCCCACCCTCATGCAGTAGTTCCAGTAACCATAACTCAGTATCCTGAGTTACAGTGCACTGCATTGGTATCTGCTGTACAAATAAGAAACATCACAATATGTGCATGGGCTCTTTCTTGGGACTCCAACAAGGACTAAGTTTAGGAACTCTATCAAGTTGTTTTGATGACAGTAATCCCACACAACACCATTCGCTCAGTATTGAACTCACTGAATGGCTCTTTTCAGAGCCACCAGTAGGCAGAGGGGTGGCCTACATGTCTCATACTTTGGTATTTTGTCCTGAGGAAGTCAGAGTTTCTCCTGGACAAAGCTTGACAGTTATAAACTTGTCCGACGACGAATCCGCTAAAAACTTACTAATTGTTTTGAACACCTGTTGTAAAAGTATATCCCACAATTTGCACAACAATGTTGAGGAAATTGATCTCATCATTTGGGTGACTGCAACCTTCATGGGATTACTTTGCTTAGTGCCAGATGCAGTCAAAATGGCCATCTCAAAATTGCTTAATTGTCATGACTTGGATTTATCACATTGAACAGCACTCTCTTGAAGACCAGGTTGCTACATCGGCATGCAAAGTAAAAGGTAAAAGTTGTTTCTGTAAAGTGTCGGATGTGTGCTGTTAGTACTTTTTAGTGCTGGAGCCCGAGCACTGATGAAGACCTCAGCATCGCTTGATTTAGATGTGTTTGCTGACTTAGAACCTTTGCCATGTTCAAAGACTTTTGTCCGACACTGCGTTTATTTTATAGGCCTAATGGTCTAAGAGCACACATCCGACACTTTACGGAAAACAACTTTTATCTAGCACTCTCTTGTGATGTTTCTACACTATGTCAACAACATCTCTGAGGTAAAACTGACACATACTCTTCATTTCTTGATGCCTCAACTTTGATTTCTTATATGAACAGTTGCAGGACTTCAGGTCCATAGATGTCATAATGATTATTTGAGAACAGAAGTCTTGCTTGCAGGACTACAGTGGCTGCATAGCTGTTTGAGTTGAGGATTTCTAGGCACGTCGTGAATATAATGTACTTCCATGTTAAGTGTTATTCATAAAAATTATTCCGTCCTTGAGAGTATTTCTATTTGTATATATTGATATTGTTAGACCAGCTTTTATCTATTAAATGACCAGGCTGCTTTGGATGAAAAATTTATTTCTGTCTTGTTTCATTTTGGCAGTGATGCTCACATGTACCTCTATCAAGGTGATGATGATGATGATAGCGATGTTGATGATGATGATGATAGCGATGTTGATGATGATGATGATAGCGATGTTGATGATGATGATGATGATAGCGATGTTGATGATGATGATGATAGCGATATGATGATGATGATAGTGATATGATGATGATGATAGTGATATGATGATGATGATGATGATAGTGATATGATGATGATAGTGATATGATGATGATGATGATAGTGATATGATGATGATGATTATATTGTTGTCATTATTTATCATCAACATTGTCATTTCCATCCCTCCTACACAATGTGCTATTCCAGTTGAAATCCATACCCTCCCCCCCTTAGGGCCGGTTTCTTGAGCATGACTAGTGACCAGGCTTCCTAAGCCATCAGGCTTAAGCCCGTTATAAGTCCTATTAGGCCCACCAAAAAAGAAAGTATGTCTCGGATACATTTGGTAAAAAAGCTAAGTGCTATGCGTTTTTTTTTTTTAAAGAAAATGCGATATGCGATATATTTTTTTTACAGTCAAGGCACAATATTTATTCACTTTTTGATATTTAAATACAGAAGCACAGTAATATACTACTCAGTGAATAGTTTTGTTTGTCCCTTTTACAATTATGTCGAAATGTGTACAAAGAACAACAACCACTGCAAATACAGACAAAATTGGATCGCTATACGATACTGAAAAAAAAAAAATTTAATGAACATATGGGCAATTTTTTTTTAAATACAAAATTATGGCTAACGCGTAGCACTAAGCGCCAAATTGGATTTCACATAGCAAATTAGCAATGCGCGCGGGTGTCTGAGATTCTAATTTTCTTGGCCTTATACCAGTGCTTACAATTTCACATTATTCATCACCTAAAAGATAAATCAATAAAATGGATCCACTTTGGTAGGGCTAGCCTACTGGCTTAGGAAGCCTGACCGACCACTAGCCAAGCTTTAAGAAATCGGACTTAGAAAACAAGCAATGTGTGAGGAGGGCTACATGAAGGATTGGAGGTTGGGTGAAGGGCACTGAAAATGGACTGACAGATGAGGGCTGTGTGGTTGTTAACACTGATCAAGTTGCAGCAATCCTTCCTGTGGCTGTTAACCATTGATGCCTTTTTCCCCCAGAATATTCTAAGATTCTTCTGGGGGCACAGCATAAATTTCAGTGGTATGCTTCCCGGGAATTTCGAGGTGGTGGGTCTTGGGAGCTGACGGCGTACCGGTAAAATGCAGTCTTTTGGAACTGCGAACAAGTAAAAGGGGGTCTTTTGGAGCTGCAAACATTCAAAATCAAGGGTCTTTCTTGGCTTTCAAGTTGAAAACCGTCTGTAAAAACATAAATGTGAGAATGAGCAATTAATGGCTCTTTTAATCAAAATCAAGGGTCTTTCAGAGATCTGTTGAGCTGCGTGGTCCCAAAACGGGTCCTTAGGGGAGCACACCCGTTTGGTCATTTGTGTGGAGTGCCCCGCCCCCCCCCCCGATTATATGTAGATTATTGAATTCTAAATTAGAAACGAGACTATTGATAGTTAAGTTTAAGAACTGACGTTACCATAGTTACATAGTTCATATGGATAACGGATATGACTACATGTATTTAACGTAATTTGTCTGTTTTTATCCAAAGTTAAAGGTGGGTTATTAAATGTTTGCATATTATGTTTCCTATCTTACATTGTGGCCAACTATTAAAACCAAATCCTTGGGCGAGAGCACGACAGGAGGTCAAGAGAAGTTCGAGAAGCCATGGAGATAAGAAGAAGGGGGAGCAAGACCTTAAACAGGAGTGCACATACTTCCTAAGCCACGTTTACGATCCCCTTTTAAAGACTGGAAATGAGTCTAAACAACACCGGGAACCAGTCTCAAGTGGATGAGATAGCCAGATCAGTCATTATACCTGGTGAAGTCCTCCGATGCGAAGGACAATATATTGCATTGTCCCCGGGGTATTGTCATTGATTGATTAGGATTAGGGTTAGGATTAGCTTACACAAAATAATTATATGAGGGTTGGCCCCCCCCCCCCCCCCAAGTCTCAGCCCCAAGTAGCTTGATGAATCAAACGCTATATGTAACTAGAGAGGGCTCAAACAAGATCAAAACGCTCATCAGAAAAGTTTCTAAGTATTAAGAGCCGAAATCTTATCGTGATCGACCAGTAATGTTTTTGGATGTGCAGGGGAATTCCTAACAATGGAAGTCGATCAACCATAACAAGAGAACAATGGGGACACAATGGGTTTGCCCATACTTGCCTAATGCAAGGTCGTGCATGTGAAAAATGTTTCTCTTCATTCTATACCACTTTTCTGCTCATGTGGCCAAACTTTTTCGTTGTTGAGAAACAAGCCCGTGGAAACAAGACCATTTTGACACATGATGTAATGTTAGGAATAAGTTCGGGTTTATTTGCTCATCGGAAGAACTGAAGTTGAAGGTTGCTAGTAATTGTTTTGACATGAACGGAATAATTATTCACAGTGCACTTCCTCTTTTGTCAGTTAAATCAGATCGTGGTTAACAACTATGATCCTGCGTCATATAATGGGGTACCCAAAAAGGTGGTTTTGTTACATTTGATGTGCAGCTTGGATTTCGAAACACTGTCTCTTTTTTATTTTAATCATTTTTTTATGACGTTTGGCATGAAATGCGCCAAGGGTGGTTGAGGAATAGGGGGAGGTGGATTGGGGGAGGGATTCATATCGTAAATTTGATCTAAAACCCCCATTAAAAATTTGAATCTAGTAAAAAAGTGTCTAAATGAACTCCCAGACATCTAAACCAAATAAATAAATACAGAAGGTCATTTAAAAGACTAATACTTGCTCAGAATGATTGTAAACGTGGACAAAAGAGGTGGGGTTAAATCCCACGTACTTTGTGATTGTTTTTGCCCGCACTCTCTCATTTTTTAACCGATTTCCATTTTTAAAATAAGGTATCAAAATGCTCAGGAGGAGGAACCACTTCAAATGAGACGTGTAGGTAAAATGTTTGAAACATTTCATTTTTTTACTATGTAACACAAAGGTACCCCAGTTTATGACACAGGACCCTATAATCTCGAAACAATCTCAAAATATGCTCATCTGTAAGGTCACAGTTCTTTCACTCCAATAGGTTTATACACGCATAGAATGAGCTTTCAACCTGTTGAGTACAAAACACATAATCCGCAACTTCAGGTCAACTTTTAAGCTATGGGAGCTTATGGGGATTATCGGAAATGAGTATGCCACTATAGTGTGATGTTGGCAGTAGTGCTGCAAGTTCGTTTAACCCTAACGGTAACACCCTTTCTGCTTTGGCGAAACGAAAGGAAAGAAGGAAAAAACTAAGAAAGAAGAAACAAAGAAAAAAGTCGTTTATTCTGGCCAGGTTTTGTACAATCTCCTATAGGCTGCAGGGGCCCCGGTAGATGTTAAATATTGGGGGCCCAATGGTACCTGGCTCAAATTATGGGGGGGGGGGCAATTGTACGTTTCCATAGCCATCCGGTCCCCGCCCCCCCGGTTCCGGAGCTACCATAGGGTTTTCAGTATATCTTCATATTTGAAGGGGTGTGAACTTATTTTTGGACACGCCTCTATTATAATGATACCCAGTGATCTGTCTGTACACAGATTGTGTCACAGGAATGTATTGAATGGCCAATCATAAGGGAAGTAATCAAATTGCAGTGACTGTTTCCTTTGTTACCACATATCAGTCATCTGATGAATATTGGACCATGTAAACTTGCCAAAAACGCGATATACTGCTAGCCCTATGTGGGCCGCGGAGGACAAAACCGTTGATCGAAAGCCATGGCTGTTGCCCTGACTCGGTCAGCGTTTTCGTGTGTATACATATATTAGCTTATTTGTGCTCCGATAATTGTGCGGACGCTTGGACTTTAAGTCATTTTATGCTGAGATGTTTTGTGCTCTGTGGTGATGTAAGGGTTAACCGAATTGAAGTTGAAGTTTACACTGTTCATTTACATGAACGGATGGGAATATTCACTGCGCACTTCCTCTTTTTTCCATAAATAGCTGATCGTGGTAAACTGCACTTTTGAATATCGAAACAATGGTACCACTAAGATCTCAGAATTATGCTCATCTGAAAGGTCGCAGTTCTTTAACACCAATAGATATGTACATTCAAAGAATGACATTTCAATGCGTTGGGTACAAAAACTCATGCTTCACAACTTCAGGTGATATGTTCATCTATGCATTGTCTATGTGAAATAGAGGTTAACAAACCATGCCACTGGACATGAGAATGTTTTGCCTCATATCCCTGGTACATGATTGCTTAAATTGCTTTGTGAAACGGCAAGCATCATCATTGTCAGCATAACAGCGAGGTGCAGTTGTTGGTACCGTTTATCTGCTGTTAACAGTGGCGTAACTCCTATGGGCTCTGGGGGGCCGCGCCCCCGGGCACCCGGGCTAAGGGGGCACCCATCAGACCTGGATACCCTTTCGACACGATAATACTTAGTTATAGGAAAGAAGTGGAAACATTTACCCACCATGCATAGAATTATACTCTTCATTTGGGTGCCCCCTTCAACAAAAAATTTTCGAGCGCTTCGCGCGCATTGTACATATATTGCCATTTGAAAGACCAAAATTCAACTTGATTATACCAAGTTTGTATGCACATTTTTGCGCCCCGCACCACTGGTATTGTGTATTCTTTCCTCTGGACGCCACAAGCCCTAGCTACGTCACTACCATGACCATGACTACAGCTAGTGACGAATCTTCAAAAGTAAAGATGAATTTCTTTTTTTATTAACATGAAGTTCATTGAAACACGAAATAAATTTGATCTGAAACACTATTTGTAAGTTATTCGGTATAGGCATGGAGGTATATAAATAAATGGAGGATGATCCAGCCAAGCCTCTTTTGTACTACGTTGGTTATGACCAATTATTGTTGAATAGGCAATTTCAGGTTTATATTGATTATGCTAAGCTGATTACATTGTGAAGTCTGTTTCACTGGCCATTGATTTCAATGGGGTAAAATGAAGTTTATACTTATTGGAAATTAAGTGCTCATGTTTCATAAAAGTTTGATATCAAAATCTCATTTTCGCCAAAAATTGAGTGCTTAAATTGCATCAAGAAATCAGTCTTTTGAAAAAAGAAACACCTTATCTGTTGTCATCTTGTGACTCCTACATTTTGGTCATGAAAAATTGAATTAGGCCTATGACTTTTTTTTTCCAAAAAGTTATGACCCCCCGTATATTTGGAACCCCTCCTCCAAAGAAAATGATAGCCTCCTAATAATATTAATAATCATTTAGGCCTAAATACTGCTAACTATTTATTATACAATGAGAAGTTTAATGATGATGATTTAGGCGGCCTATACGATTTCATGACAATACAGAATTAAAAGTTTAAAAACAATAACATGACATATCCGCCATGGCACTCAATCAATTTGACCCGAAGCTTCAACCAAAATCACGATTATCATACTGTGGCGGAAATGGATGTCGACGATAGAGGGCCTCCTTCAGTCACGTGGTTTCATTGGCTATATAAGCGGGGTGCAATAGCACTCTGGGTCAGTCTGTCTGTAGCCGTGAGTGTGGTTGGTTGATGACTGATCAATTAGCTCTCCCTCTCTTCTAAGCATCCAAGCCGCCGCTCTGCGCTCCTGATTCCACTCCGATCTTGGATCAGCCCGAAGCCCAATAAAGGTGTTGAGCCAATTGATCTCATATCTGTGAGTGTGAGAGTGTTTCCTTTGCCAGTGTCAGGTACGATATGTTTCGTACACCTACTACATCATAGGCCTTACTTCGCTACCATATATACCGAAGGCCGGTTCCGCTACATTTGGTGGCAGCGGTGGGATTTTTGTGACACTGGACTAGTATCAACATCTCAGAGATTGTAGGACAAGCATAGAGAATGGCGTCCAACTTCGACGATGATCAAGATTGGATGGAGGATTTCCACAGCCAGGTGCAAGAGGAGGAAATCGAACGACTCCGGGAGCGTGATAAGCAGTTGGAGTTACAAGCAAAGGAAGCAGCGAAGAAGAGTTTGGATTTACAAGAGGAGATCAACTTACTGAGAGTGAATGGTGAGGACGAGAGGCAGATATTCGTTAAGGAAATTAAACGCTTACGGACAAAACTAGAAAAACAAAAAGCTAGTGATTTAAGCCAACCAAGGATTGAGCCACCTTCAGAGTTCTGCTCAGAAACAGTGTCTTCTGCTGAAAGAAACCCCCAGCAGCAGTACGGGGAGACGGTCAATGTCTCCGGAGGGGAGAGGCATGTTGCAGCTCGTGGCTCAGATGAGGCTGACCACGTGGAGTATGCAAGAGCATCAACTCCGGGAGAAGAGCAGGAGCAACGCCAATTTCAGGAGATGCAAACGATTCTCCTGAACAATATGCCAGACAAACGCAACCAAGGACAGTTGGACAAACCGAGTCACAAAAGACATGAAAGGACACAAAAAGATGCGTCGTGTAGCCCGATGGAAGATGTGAGCGTTATGATGGAATCAAGAATGGTTCATGAATTTGAAACGCCACCGGGGTACGGAAGAGCAACGGCATCCGACCAAGATGTGTTTATCCGGGAGCCGATGCAGATCAACAAATCTATGAAAGAAGAGCAGCTGACGCAAAGATATGAAACTCCAGCGGTTCCATATGCATCAGCAAGTGTTAATTATGGACAAAGATCCCAAGTCGGAGACCATCAGGACGCTGAGGTAGAACAAATGAAGTTGGAGTTGGAGAATTTGAAACACGAAAGTAGTGAGCTCCGTCAAATGCTGACGGGTCAAGCACCATCCGACAGTCATAAGAAATATAAGAAACGGGCTCCGACATCACATCAAGTAGTCAGCGCAGAGGTCCGAAGGAAGGATGGAGGTGATATGACCCCGGGTAATGTCAGCATAGCACGACATAAAGGCAACATCAGAAGAGTCAAAGAAGACATGTCGGATACAGAATCTGTCGACTCCGAAGAAGAGGAGCCACATCACAGCAGCGGACCATGGAGGTTAAGGCGAGAAGATGGCATAAAAGGAATGGATAAATTCCGGAGCCGAATGGAGCGGCCTAAGCAGAAACAAATTACGCCCGAAGCATTCAAAGGAGACGTGCCTCTACAGGAATACCTTAGCCAATTTGAGTCTGTCGCCACTTGGAACGGATGGACTGACAGCCAAAAGGCACAGCAATTATTTATGAGCCTTCGTGGTCGAGCCAGAGGTGTAATTCGACAGCAGGATGAGTGGAGAACAATTACTTATCAGGAGTTGGTAAAGCGCTTAGAAACCACATTCTCCGGCCAAGCAGAACTATACTTGGCACAGCTTCGTGGTCGCCAACAACAGCAACAAGAAAGTCTGCAAGATTTTGCACAAGCTGTTAGAAAACTAACAGATAATGCTTACGTCGGCATGGCAGAAGAAGCCAGGAACCGGATAGCACGAGACCACTTCATGGGTAACATGCGAGATAGGGAGATACGATCAGCGGTGCACCTCTCCCGTCCTACTTCTATGGAAGCAGCATTACAGACTGCATTAGAGACAGAAGCGTTTTTGACAACCGAAAAGCAAAAACAACCTACGAAGTTTGTGAAAAGTGTAGAGCAGAGTGATAGAGTATTAGAGGATCAGTTGAGGGAAGTCATTGGGTTGTTGAAGACCGTGGCAGAGAAGGCGTCGAAATCGGAGTCGAGCAAGCAGTCGGAGTCTACTGAGAAAGGACAAGCGGTAGAAGCCCCACAAGCTCCTTACTACGGCAGAGGGAACGGAAGGCGACGAGGAAATGGTAGACAAGACCCAGGCAGAGGCAGAGGTTGCTACAGGTGTGGAGCATTGGATCATTATAAGGCAAGCTGTCCTCAAACGTTTCGCAGCTCGAGAGGAGGATGGAATCATCCGGGAAACGATTTTCGGCCCAACGTAGGAGCCCCGGAAGGGTCGAAATCAGTAGCGTGGGCTCCGGAAAACCAACAGTAAACAGAAATGCGACTACAAATCAACAGAAACCGTCAATAAACCCAACATCTGAAAATGTAGAACGTGGTCGCTCTCTAGTTGTAGAAGGACACATAGCCAACTGCTCAGTAGAATACTTAGTGGACACAGGGACTACAGACACTATTATTTCCGTCCAGATGTTTAACAGTATTCCAGTTGACTCAAGGCCTGCTCTTTTTCCCATGAAAGAGGCAGCAGAACAAGCAGATGGAAGTCCTCTAAAGTCTATAGGATGGGCATCAATGAACGTCCACATTGGACCCGTTTCTATGTTCACGCCAGTAGTAGTGGCCGAAATAACAAACGACGCTATGTTGGGTATGGATTTCATGTATATGTCAAAATGCACCATTGATCCATATAAGGAGCAGTTGAGATTCGGAGACAAGGTTGTGCAATGCAACGTTAAGACATCGAGTACACGCACATTTTGTGCCAAAGTCACCCTCCGTCAGAACATAACAATTCCTCCGGGGCATGAGATGCTCATACCTGGAAAAATTAATAAGACTCCGGGAATCGAAGGACTCGGAATCCTAGAACCGGGGAGCAGTAAACTTAAAGAAGCCGGAGCTGTGGTAGCAAGAGTGGTTGTAGACCTGGATACCACAAAACCTGATTACATACCCGTCAGAGTATTCAATCCAACCCTGTCAAACCTAACAGTAAAGAAGAATACAGCAATTGGAACAGTAAGCCCTGTAGTAGGTTGGGAGACTGTGAACAAGATAGATCAAGAAATAAACAAACAAAGGTCGGAGAGGAATGTACCAGAGCACCTGCAGACGTTGTATGAAGCGAGCGTACAGGAGTTACCAAAAGAGTACCACGCAGGAGTTGCGGATTTGCTGTCGGAATATCAAGATGTATTTTCAACCGGAGATGGTGATCTTGGGAGAACCGGCATTGTCAAACATCGGATAAACACTGGTAATGCTCCACCAATCCGACAAAAGCCGAGACGACTCGCACCCGCTATGCAAGCAGAAGCTGACAAGCAAATTAAAGACATGTTGAAGAGAGGGATAATTGAGCCATCCGAGAGCCCTTGGGCCTCTCCGATTGTCTTAGTCACAAAGAAAGATGGCTCCCGGAGATTCTGCTCCGATTATAGATTGCTTAATGAGGTAACTGTTAAAGACTCTTATCCGATTCCCCGGATTGAAGAAACATTGGAATCATTATCCGGAGCACAGTGGTTTTCAACACTAGACCTCGCCTCCGGATATTGGCAAGTGGAGTTAGATCAAGAAGCTAAGGAAAAATCAGCCTTTGTAGTGCGGGGAGGACTATACCAATGGACAGTTATGCCCTTCGGGTTATGTAATGCTCCATCGACTTTTGAAAGGCTCATGGAAAACATAATGGCAGGACTTCAATGGGAAAGTCTTCTGATCTACTTAGACGATGTGATAGTGTTCGGCAAGACAATAGAAGAAGAGTTAAACAGATTGAGGAGAGTGTTCCAAAAACTCAGACAAGCCAATCTGAAACTAAAGCCTAAGAAATGTGTGTTATTCCAGAAGAGCGTGCTGTACCTTGGACACGTCGTGTCAAGAGATGGTATTGCTACAGATCCGGAGAAGATCAGAGTTATCCAGGAATGGGAAACTCCAAAATGCCTCAAAGATGTGCGTGCCTTCCTCGGCTTAGCATCTTACTATAGAAGGTATGTGAAGAGCTTCTGTGATATTGCCAGACCACTAAACCGCTTGACACAGAAGAACATCGCATTCAATTGGACAAATAGTTGCGAAGAGGCTTTCCTGGCATTGAAGCAGTGCTTAACAACAAGTCCGGTTTTAGCATATCCTACATACTCCGGCCAATTCACTCTTGACACGGACGCTAGTGCATACGGGATAGGAGCTGTGCTCTCCCAAGAACAGAACGGTCAGGAAAAGGTTATTGCTTATGCCAGCAGAACGCTCACGAGAGCTCAAAGGAATTACTGTGTCACACGAAGAGAGCTACTGGCAGTAGTCTTCTTTGTTCGGTACTTCAGACCGTACTTATATGGCAGACACTTTACGATCCGCACTGACCACGGATCACTCCGTTGGCTTATCAACTTTCGAAATCCGGAGGTCAAGTGGCTAGGTGGCTACAGATACTTGGAGAATACGACTATGAAATCATACATCGCGCCGGGAAGAGCCACCAAAACGCCGATTCTCTATCCAGAAAACCTTGCTCTCAATGTAATAGGAGCGACTCCGAGAGCGAAACCACTCCTCCAATAAAGGAGGATCCGGAGCCAAAGAGAGACATTATAATGTCGGATAAATCTTGCCAATTTCCCCCGGAGCAAAATAACGCTCCGAACTCCGGAGAAGCACAACAAGAGGACAACCATCACCCGCAGCAATACGGTGATCATGACTCGACTAAGACAAGCAATGGGAGCCATTCCGGAGCAAGTCCGAGGATAGTACCAAAGAAACAGACATCCAGTAAAGCTGCTCCGAGGAATATAAGTGAACACACGGATCAAGTAAGTGCTACCGAGCGATCTGTTTCAGCCAGCTGTAATGACTCAGATCAAGTAGAAAGCTCAGCAGTTCCAAATACGCAGAAGCATGGAACAGCATCCGTTAGTAAAAACAGCTCCGGAACAGTGGAATTAACAGACAGTCAAGTAAACCAGACAAGAAAAGTAAGAGCCATATGTCCTGCACCAAAATGGACGAATAAAGAAAAAAAAAATGCGCAGATCAATGATTCCGATTTGTCATGGCTTTGGACGGCCAAGGAATTAAACAAGAAACCGGAGTATGCAGTAGTATCACCATTGTCAAAAGCTGCTAAGGTCTATTATCTAGAATGGGACCGAATAGAGCTGAAAGAAGGTCAATTATATCGACGATGGGAGTCTAATGATGGTAAAGTCATAAAGTGGCAGTTAATTATGCCAGAGAAGTACAAAGAGATTGTGCTTGAAGAATTGCACAACTCCAAAACAGCAGCGCATTTGGGAGTAAATAAAACCAGGAACAAGCTGAACGACAGATTCTACTGGTTTGGAATTAGCAGAGACATTCGTTCTTGGCTCCGAAAATGTGATATTTGTGCCAAACGGAAATCACCTTCTACAAGAAGAAAAGCCAAGCTACAACAAGACATAGCAGGACATCCAGGACAGAGAATAGCCATGGATATCCTTGGTCCACTTCCCATAACTCCGACAGGAAATCGTTACATTCTTGTTGTCGGAGACTACTTTTCCAAGTGGGTGGATGCATATCCTATACCGGATCAGGAAGCAGTCACCTGTGCCAATAAGTTAACACATGAGTGGATATGTCGGCACGGATGTCCGAGAATTCTTCACAGTGACCAAGGGAGAAACTTTGAAAGCAAAGTTATGGCAGAGGTATGTTCATTGCTTGGAATAGACAAAACACGGACCACTCCACTGAACCCCAAGTCAGATGGCTTCATAGAACGATTCAACAGAACTATGCTGAATACGATTGCAGTCCTGTTGGATCCACAGAAGCACCAACAGGATTGGGAAGAAGTTTTACCTTTCGCTCTTATGGCATACAGAAGCTCCGTGCAGGAATCAACCTCTGAAACACCACATGCTATGTTGTATGGAATGGAGATGGAACTCCCGATAGACTTAGCATCAACTCCGGTCGAGGCAGAAACAGATAGAGTGTTGAAGACGGACTATGCTCAAGAAATGCGAAACAATTTAAGAGCTGTACACGACAGAGCTAGAGAAAACTTACAACAAGCAGCGAAGAGACAGAAAAGGAACTATGACAGAGGTATCATAACACAACCTATTCAAGTAGAGTCTTTTGTATGGCTACATCAGGAAGTCAGGAAGAAAGGACGATGTCCAAAGCTACAATTCAAGTGGGATGGACCCTACTTAGTTACAACTAAGTTATCTGATGTTGTATACAGAATACAGAAATCGCCACAGTCGAAGCCCAAAGTTGTTCACTTCGACAGACTAAAACCATACGAAGGTGAACAATTAAGAAACTGGTTGAAAAATTAAACAAAAATGTGAATTTCAGGCTCCGGCGCTCAGATATATTCAGCTCCGGAAATCCGGCGCACAGTTACTCCGAGATATTAATAACTCATATGCTCCGGCGCTCAAATTATTTTACGCTCCGGAAATCCGGAGCATAACTCAGTGGCTCCGAGATATGATAGGAAATCCCTATTCTGATAGAGGGCGTGCATCAAGAGTGTGACGTCACTCTGTAGTAAATATATTAAGACGCCACGCTGTTTTGACCTCAGTTGCTTCTTGGGTGTCAGACGTGCCGTACGATATTTCCAGTCCACAAGTAAAACACAGATGGTTCGCACAAAGCATACAGCTAGAGTAAATCCTGACTACAGGCCACAAGGAACGCTGGCGACGTATTCACCCCGGCGAGAGGCGATGGCACCTAACCAAATACAATGCCCCCAATGTGACCGGAGGTTCGCCCATAGACGCAACCTCTTACGGCATCAGCGCAACCTCCATGGGCCGGTAACGTACAGATATGCTTGCCCATTCAGCCCGGCACGGTTGTTCTCGAGACGCTCGGATCTGAGAGTCCATTATACAGCCCAGCATCCGGAGGCGGATGTAGAAGAAGTAGAAGAGCTTGAGATGGCGGAAATATCAGGAACTCCCGCAGTAACTATTTCTTCAGCATCTCTTCAAGCCCAGTCAGCACAATCTGAGGGTACGAGTGAAATGGGGACGTCACCAAAGAAGAGAGCGCGTAAGTCCAAGACTCCGGCATCCTGTACTACTACTAGTACTACAGCTACTACTACTACGGAGCAGCCAAGGGAGGTACCGGGAGCCCCCGGAGCATCAGGACTTCTCCCAATGAGTCATCTTGCAGATGTTGGAGGCGCAGAGGAAAACTGGTGCGAATTACAGAGACTATCACCAGAGAGTATACTTTTGAGTAAAACTTTGAACTGAAACCATGCATCTAGAGCTCCCAAAATTATGTATTACAGTAATTCATGTCATAATTGAGTGCCGCTGATATATTTAAATTGTTCATTTCCATTTTGTCCATTCCATTCATCTCATTTATCACCCGTCCACATATCACTACATACATTTTTTCATCCCCATCTACACCTTTCTAATCCATAACATTGTGTAATTTTACAATGTTCTAATAACACTTGATCATTGAAAAAATTGGTACAAAAACAAACTCCGGAATTTCGGAGTCAGTTACATAGCACGATTATAATGTGTAGCCTGTATGCGTACCAAAAATATTTTAGCATGTTTAAAACAGGGTAAAGATGTATATAGCATATGTTATGATAACATATTACTGCATGACTTATCATGATTGTATAGAAGTTACAATGTACAGATGTACAGTGTTTCATGTTGTTGTATTATTTTGTAAAGTACTTATAGGAGCATGGCCATGCATTTGTGTACACAACTAATCAGGTTGATTTTGTATGATATTGCTTTTAAATGATAATACGAGACATTGTTTGCTCCGGATGGGGATTCGTCGGATCGGAGGGGGAGTCCGTCGGTGAGTGGTATATGCACTAGCGAGGATCGTTAGCCTGTCATAGATGTTCGATCTATGATGGCTCCTCCTGTGTTCTTGCTCCTCACTGGCCGGCTCTTTCTTTGATGTGATGACTCCGTGAGGGAGTAAATGGTTACTCCTATTATTTGTGTGTAAACTAAATACACATTTAATCGTGGCAGTAAAACATTATGTTATGATAATTGGTATTAATAACCAGCGATAATGTTTTGTACCGGAGTAATGATACAGTTTCTTTTAAAGGCGACTCCGGATCCCGGCTCCGGATTTCTAACTTTCATGTCATTAAGGTTACCAGCATATAATATACATGCTGTAAAGTTATTTAGAATTGCTTTGTTTAACAATTCAGTGTCACAAAGCATGGCAACAAGTAAGCCCGCAAGTAAGTTTAAAGTGGATTATAATATGTTTTGGATATGCCAAATTACTTGTTGGATATACTTTGGGAAAGTCAGTTAATTCTCCCACATATTTTTATATGTTATAAAGTGTTGAAGAGTATCTTTTAAATATAAAGATGATAGTTTTTACGGAAACATCATTTACTCCGGATTTTGGACCCGGCGGAGCAGCGATTGAATCCGAGAGCAATATGTATGAGCACCGGTGAGGGTAATGCACGATCATGGTTGATCGTTCCATGTTCGTATCCTCCCGTATTGCTCTTGCATGCCGTTGTCTGGTTCTTTTGGTGATCCCCGCTCCGAGTAGGCGTAAGTGATCGATCCTTCCTGAGTCGGAACGATTCAGTTGCGTGTGATTTGATCAGCTCTGAAAAACAATCACCGCCCATATTCCGCCCTGGCCCGACTATGTACGATCCGGGACGTATCGGTTTGGGGAGGGGAGTGTGTGGCGGAAATGGATGTCGACGATAGAGGGCCTCCTTCAGTCACGTGGTTTCATTGGCTATATAAGCGGGGTGCAATAGCACTCTGGGTCAGTCTGTCTGTAGCCGTGAGTGTGGTTGGTTGATGACTGATCAATTAGCTCTCCCTCTCTTCTAAGCATCCAAGCCGCCGCTCTCCGCTCCTGAATCCACTCCGATCTTGGATCAGCCCGAAGCCCAATAAAGGTGTTGAGCCAATTGATCTCATATCTGTGAGTGTGAGAGTGTTTCCTTTGCCAGTGTCAGGTACGATATGTTTCGTACACCTACTACATCATAGGCCTTACTTCGCTACCATATATACCGAAGGCCGGTTCCGCTACAATACACTAAACTATGAGAAACTGTTTAAACAAAGTATATAGGGCCTATACATTCCATATATCAATTTCTCTCTAGAAAAGATTGTCTGATCATCACTTTTGCTTGAATTCCGAAGTACTTCCGGTAAATTTTTCTCGCTCGTAACTCAAATGGCCCAAATTGGCCCAACATAATTGTTTCACAATCGGAAGGTAAAAACGTTTTGCTTTCATTTGCACTATATTTGAACTCCCTCAGACCCCCTTAAAAGCTTGATATATGAACATGAAAACTAAGTATATTTGTCAAGTTACGGCACAACTAGTGTAGAAAACAGTTTCATAACTTGAGAACAGAACATCCGAATTTCTTCGGGTTTTCGCACGATCATACATTGAAACTATAAGCTATCAAAACTGGTGACTTTGAACTAGCTGATTGACTAGCTGACGTCATTATACAGTCTCTTTTACAAGGCTTCCGGTACGGGTCATTGTAGGGTCAATTCCTATGAGGAAATTTTGGGAGTGATAATCAATGAACCATGGTAGAGGCTCATAACCATCGTGGATATCAATAGCTTGGCTGAAGTGGCTGGTCAATTCAAGTTTGGTGACTCATTGAATAGAGGTAACGGGATAATCTCCACTTAGGAGATTAGAATTCTGGCGATCATTCTCCATTTATTTATATACCTCCATGGTATAGGTATATGACTTTCAATACCAAAATTGATTAGCTCTGCATCATGCACACATAGTCCGACGAGCCTAAGGACCTGTTTTTTTTATCTTAATTAGCAACTATATACTCAAGACTCTGATCGCTCAAGAAAGATTATCTGCGAAAGTCCACTAACCACCCCACCCGAAAAACATTTCGGGCGGCTCGGTACGGTCACTGGACTTTCGCGATTCGTCTTTCTTCCGCCATGTGAGATAGTGATCATAGTCTGAGCTGAGCATAGTCTGGTAACTAAGAAAATAGGTCCTACAGTTTTATACCAGTGGCTTAGCGACGGGGGGCAGAGGGGGCACGTGCCCTGGGCGCCACTCTTAGGGGGGCGCCGAATTAACCAATTCAGCGTCGATTCTGCGCCCCCTCCAGTGATGAAAGTCAACATCGCGTGCATTTCAGCACAAAAAAAATCATTTGAAAGATCAATTTAAGACCGATATTCAACTTCATTATGACCAAAATTAATGCGTGATTGACCCTATTTGTGCAAATTTTCGCGCGCACCGCGCGTGCTGGTTTCAAGAATTGGGGAGGGGGTCATTATGTATCCTTAGCCTTGGGCACCACAACTCATACTATACGCCACAGAGCTGTCCTACACGTCGGACTGTGCACACTCTTGGTCACGGGCACCCGATCTACTCTTGGCCCCCGGGCACCATGGCACAAAGTTACGCCACTGGCTCTTAATTTCGTGCAAATTTTAATCGTCTTCGGCAATTATCATGACTACGTCAATGATGAAGTTCGTGTTAATCTTCTCCATTATCGTGGCAACGCCCCGGGGCAACGCTAGACAGTCTAACCTGTCAAATAACGGTTACTGTAGATGGAATTCAACAGATTCTCTCTCTACTGGAAAATGTCACCGATACATCGGTGTCTATGTCATCTATTCTACCACACGTTGAAAATTTGTTAACAAATCAGGAAAATTTGCAGGTTTTGTCCAATTTCCTGATTAAGAACAACACCGATACTGCAGATGAAGTGGTTGCTATTCTGCTACAAATCCAGGGGTTCTTGCAACACCAACTAGAAAAGCAACAATGGAACCACGTTGAAAACATGGACTTACTTCAAAGTCAACTGAGGAACCAAAATCACGTAATTGACTTAATACTAGCCCAACTAAATTCACAACACGGTAAACACAATGAGACTATGAGTCAGTTTCAGAATCAGCATCGCACTATGGGACTGATGGCGGTAACTCATAATCAGACTCTAGATACGCTGAATAGAATCTCAGAAACTCACAGTAGAAAAGCGACGACTCAAACAGATATGGCTGTGATTCAGTTTCAGATGATGGCAGGTATAAATCAGATTATAAATATCTTGACTCAAATCAGTAACACACAAACTGAGATAGCGGCAAATCAAGTTCAGGATTCCAATACGCTGACCCAAATCGCTACGACTCATTGTCAAGCTAAACCAAATCAGACTCATGCGTCAAATGTCTTGAGTCAAGTGTTTGATCCTCGCGATGAGACTCTAGAAACCCTGACTCATATACGAGAATCGCAAGTTGAATCTTCCAACACACTAACGCAAATAAGTGACTCTCAAACCCAGATATTACATACCCTAACTCAGATGACAGATTCGCAAACGCAAATGTTGGTGACTCAGAGACAGACGTCAAGTACCTTGAGTCAAATAAGTGATACCCAAAACCAGACTCTAAGTGCCCTAACTCAAATGTGTGATACTCAAAATCACATTGAAGCAACCCAAACTGAGACTCTTACTACACTGACTCAGATACGCGACACTCAAACTCTTATGGCAAACACCTTCAGCCAAGTTGTGACCCCCAGATGCAAAGCCAGCAAATGCAGAATATGGCTGATAATGTGGTGTCGGTGTTGGAAAATCAGCAGAGCATTCTTCAGAACATGTCCCATTCTTTACGTCAAGGTTTGAACCAACAAGCTCCTCAGGTTAATCCGGAAGAGCAGTCTGCTGGATGTCACTCTGATACTGCTGCTGCAAATGAGCAGCCAATTCAGGTTAAAACAGCTACAGTGACCGTTGAAGCTGCTAGTGTGGTCACTGAAGCAGCAGGAGCCAAGATGACCACAACTGAAGCAGCTAAGAAGACCACTACTGAAGCAGCTGCGACGGCCATTACTCCATCCATCATACAAGATTGCTCTGATCTACTTTCCCAGGAAGATTACTCTTCCGGCATCTACACAATCACTCCTAATCAAGGCTCATCATTTGATGTATATTGTGAAATGGAGGTTGATGGCGGTGGTTGGACCGTATTCCAAAAGCGTTATGATGGATCAATGGATTTTTATCGAGGATGGACAGAGTATGTAGAGGGATTTGGGAGCTTGGTTGGAGAGTTTTGGTTGGGTCTTGAAAAAATGTATCAATTGTCCCAATCAGGAGCTACTTGGGTTTTGCGCATAAATCTGGAAGCCTTTGATGGAGACCAAGCATACGCAGAATACCAGTCCTTCAGCATTGGTGATGTAGTATCTAATTATAAACTTTACTTTGGGTCATATAATGGTACTGCTGGGAACTCATTGCAAATAAGTGGCTGGCCTTTTACAACCTACGATATGAATAATAATAACTATGGTAATGATAACTGTGCTCAAGATAGACAAGGTGCCTGGTGGTATTGGTCCTGTAGATATGGTAACTCCAACCTGAATGGCAGGTATCAAGAACACGGTCTCATAGGAATGTTCTGGGGGACCTGGAAATCATCTTGGCAATTCCTCAAGGCATCGACCATGATGTTGAAACGTATTCAATAGATTGATATTATACTAACCCTGTTACTGCATGGTATCATCAAATTATTGGACTTATCCAGTTGAAAGCCATACACATGTACACCCCTATGGAAGACATACCCTTAATTGCCCACATAGGGGTGTAGATTTCAAATGGAGTCACCCTTTCAGGTAACCCCATTTGAAATTCATGCTCCCTGTGTGGGAGATTAAGGTCATGTCTTCCATAGGGGTGTATGGATTTCACAACTGAAATATAGTCCATTTGTATTTGTGATAAAACTCAGTTGTATCCTAAAAAGTGACAAAGGTGTCTTGAGGTAATGAGTTACGGAAAATTAAAAATGTATTGAATTAAAATTCTGCTCACAAACAATATCCTTACACTTAAAACACTAGAATGAATTTCTTAAAGACACTAAACTAAATTACAAAATAAGGCGGTCGATTTCCCCCAAGCTATACGCATTTGAATGACAAAAGGAAGAGTTTCAAAAATGACAAATTTGGATATTTCGTCCTTCAGGCCGATTCCCATCGCCTTTTGTAACGGGCTAAATACAGCGTCACACTCACAGACTAACGCGCTGCCCTGTGTGCATAATATGCGTGCTTCGAGGGAAAGTCATTGTAAATTCGCAATATTGGGGTAAATTTGGTTTTTTAATAGATGCACTATCTAATCCTGCACATTATGACACCACATTGAATCCAATGTGACTTCAAGAAGGAAAGTTACAAGCATTTGATTAAATGTGACCAAATGCCGGGAAATAAATTGACCTAGGCCCTATGTCAATTCAGTTCGTAGAGATGACTTGTGTGAATCATGACCTTTTTCAGTCGCAATTCCCAGATATCGAAGATCCCTGATATAACCCGATATTTTAATGTTATTAAAACCGTGAAAAAGTTTTTGCCAAAACCAAAACCCCAAAATATAACATGTTTAAAACGTTTTAAAAACGTTTTGTGTTTGCTGGGACAGCTGCTTTAAAAATGAACTTACATGACGTTGCCGGTTGCGAGTACTGCACTCCACATTGATTTGAAATCATTTTGAAGAAACCACTGTAAAATGTCAATATCGTACTTAAATACTAAAATTTGAAAATGATATATTAAATCCTTAAAAAAGATCAACTTTGACCGATGTTTTAACTACTTTTTTTACTAACGTAATCGGACTTTCTGACCCCCTCCCCCACTAACGAAAGGACTTTCGTTAGGCCCCATTCAACATATGCACACCTAGCTATTCACAACTGAATTTCTGTGGTAATTTGCAATTTTATCAATAAAAACAAATCAACAAATTATCAGGCCCCATCATGTCACATGGGGGGAAATGCTAAATCACACATATTTAGCATTATTTCTCCTCATTTATCACAATTTTGCAGAATTCAGCAGCCTGTTTTAACAGATTTTGTCGTTATTTTAGGAAACCTGGCTGTTTTTGTGTGATCTCCCATTTTCCCCCATGTCACATGGGGCCTATTATCCTACTGAAACTTACTATTTTTATGGAGTTGACCTACGGCGCGGTAGAGAGACTCACATTGAGAGCGGGTGCTTTTCTAAAAAGATCTCAGGCATTTTCAAGTAGAAATTCCTCCTTTATCACAAAGAGTAATAAGACACATTTTCTTTTGGTAAAATAAAGGCGTAAATAGGTGACACGGTAAAATCTCAGTGTTTTCACAACTCTTGCTAGAAACTGAACAGAACAAGTGCCGTAATTTAAAAACACGTATCATCAAACTGCTATCTGCAATTGTTTTGATTGTTGTTAGGCGACAATATTGTCAATGAAACGCGTATCACGTGTGTAATGCGTACGCGTAAACTTAAAACCATTTTTTCACACGCATACCTCGCCCTGACGTCGACGTGCTTGATGTTGGCTCACTACAGCATTGCTATCCCAATGATTACTATTCAGGTGCAAACAAAAAACCGTATTCGCATGTTGACATTTGTGTTATCTGTGCTTCTGCAAAATGTAAAATGACGATTTTGTTTGTTTGTTTATTTGTTTGTTTGAGTGTATGCCCTATGTCAAGGGGGTGTTGGTTTTATGAGTTGTTTAGATGGTGGATATTTCCTTACTTTTGTCGTTATTTTAGGAAATCTGGCTGTTTTTGTGTGATCTCCCATTTTCCCCATGTGACATGGGGCCTATTGTTCTACTGAAACTTACTATTTTTTTTATGGAGTTGACCTACGGCGCGGTAGAGAGTCTGACAATGAGAGCGGGTGCTTAAGATCTCAGGCATTTTCAAGTAGAAATTCCTCCTTTATCACAAAATAGAATAATAAGACACATTTTTCTTTTGGTAAAATAAAGGCGTAAATAGGTGACATGGTAAAATCTCAGTGTCTTCACAACTCTTGCTAGAAGCTTAACAGAACAAGTGCCGTAATTTAAAAACACGTATCATGCTTGTTGTTAGGCGACAATATTGTCAATGAAACGCGTATCACGTGTGTAATGCGTACGCGTAAACTTAAACCATTTTTTCACGCGCATACCGCGCCCTGACGTCGACGCGCTTGATGTTGGCTCACTACAGCATTGCTATCCCAATGATTACTATTCAGGTGCAAACAAAAAACCGTATTCGCATGTTGACATTTGTGTTATCTGTGCTTCTGCAAAATGTAAAATGACGATTTTGTTTGTTTGTTTATTTGTTTGTTTGAGTGTTTGCCCTGTGTCAAGGGGGTGTTGGTTTTATGAGTTGTTTATAGATGGTGGATATTTCCCTACTTTTTCGTCTTTTGGTATATTAAATTTGATGTTACATTCCAATTGTCCAGTAGGCCTAGAACCTGATCAGAACGCGCTGTTGGATACGATTATTTTCTTCTTCGGCATGTCCATTATATACGAATGCTTTTGTCAAAATGATCATTATCAACATTTATTTTATTTTATTTTATATTTATTTTATTTTATTTTATTTTATTTTATTTTATTTTATTTTATTTTATTTTATTTTATATATTTATTTATTTTTTTTTATTTTTTTATTTATTTATATAGATCGATTTATTTGATTTATATCATTCATTCATTCATTTATGTATCAGTAATTAATTGTTACTTAATAAGTATTTGCCTTCTACACAAGAAAAACTTGAAACTATTGGTTAACCCACTTTTGGTAAGTAGCCATCCCCCCTGACAAGTTGCAAATTTTTGGCCCTGTGGGCTCCACTCTTGTCATAAAGGGTACATTGTTGGCATTAAAATATTCACATCAATTGAGGTTTTGTTAATTGCTCATCTTCCAGTACACTTCAGATGGATTAATATATATAATTAAAATAGAACACTAGAATAGATTATCCTTGCAGAAGTTGAACAGTATAAAGCATGTTGACAACACATGTCTGCATTAAAGACATTTCGTGTGTGCACTGAGTTACCAGAGGTATATGTATGAGCTCTCCCTGACAAGAAACACACAACTTACCAGGGGGAACAGCTACAAATGTTACGGTGGGACAGTCTATATAATATTTTGTCTACTGCATTTTATTTCCGTTTTTATTAGTAGTAGTAAATGGTTAATTAACAAGTTTATTTTAAATATATCAAATAACATATTATTTCACACATGTACATAGACCTACAATTAGTGTGAGACCAACCGGCTGATTTTTGATGTAATCTGATGTTAATTTGTGCTATCTACTGAAGATAGCTCGAGACAAATGGTACGTAACCGAGGTGCCGTATAAGCCTATACATCTATCAGCGAGTTGAATTGCTATTAAAATAGTGAGTGCACACCAGTAAATACATGTAGGAATCACCTATAATCCTTGTTTGAAAAGTGTTTCAAACGAGAAAACGTGCAATACGACTGAATATAATACATCAGGAAAGGCTTAAAAACAAATAATTAGACCCTGATTCATATTTAATCCTCATTTAGTTAGGCCTGGGAAATAAGATTGTCTGTAAAAAATGAGCAGGATCCGACTTTTTATGAAGATTTGGCTAAGCTTTCAAAATGTGTTACATTTCAGAAACACCAAGCTATTTTGTGAGCCGGCGTATAAGCTGTATATTATATAGGGTGATCTAGTCAGCAATTTTCTGGGAAAAAACGCTGGACTCCGATAAGATTTCTCTGGACTGGATGTCTTCAGCTGACCTTCAACTTGCAGAAAGTAAAAGTTTTGAAGAGCTGAGTCGCTCTGAAGTCAAGAAAATGACGTTTTCCCGGACCCTATTTGTACAGAAAGTCAATTGCGGCTATTTACTGATGTGCACCCTAGTGGTACTAATATTGAATCGGTTACCTGTAGTAAATCGGTTGCATCTTGCCAAAGACGACCAGTTTACCTTGTAAAAGTGGCACTGAATTTGTAAACTTGCGCTAACCGGACGTGCAACCCGTGATTTATTCCTAAAAATGAAAAGACTGGGATGTTACAGAACAATTTGATTAGAGTTTACTAAGTTGTAAGTTTCATGAGGAGCAATAAATTATTGCACAATTAATATAGAAACGATTGGGGGGAAAGGGTGAGCAACTAAGCTAAAATCGCAGCTTCAGATGTCTACGGCCAAGTCACACGTTGAATACACCGGTTCTCGTCCGATCACCGAAGTTAAGCATGCAACGTCGTCGGGCCCGGTTAGTAAGCCAACTTGGATGAGAGACCACCTTGGAATACCGGGTGCTGTAGACTTTTGCATTCTAATCCTTCATTTTTATTTTTACTCGTGTTGAAGTGTGTTTCCTCTATCTCCTGTGATGTAATTTTTCTATCTACAAAGCAGCTTTGTTCAATGATATGATGTTTTTCTCACTATTTAAGGAGCACACCGGTATAACAACTCGAAATTAATTGCTACCAGGGGGCCACCACATGCACCGACATCAGTGGCGTAGCCAAGGGGAACTTCTGTGAGAAGTCTTTCCCCCTCTTATTGCCCCCCCCCCCCGCTTTTTGTACATTTTAGCCCATTTTCGTTCAAGTTTTCCCACTTTGAAATTGAAACTGGCCCATCATTATTACCAGCTTTCGTTTATAGGGCTTCGTTGAACTTCTGGGAATCTGGGTTGTTCCCTTAAAAACAAGTAGAGCTCATACACCACAGAGACATTCAGCTAAGGTGAAAACTGTCGACTTTGATGATTTTGTATTGCCAGCCATGATTCCAACTAGGGGTGGATCTAGGGTGTCCGAGGTCCGCCCCACCTCTAAAAAGAAGTGGAAAAGGGAAAAAGAGAGAGTGTACGGCCCGAAGATACGGTGACCAAGGTTTTCCGAATCTGAGACTCCCCCCCTGCCACCATGAATAAATATGAGTGGACCAGAAAACCTTGCAATATTTATTCATATAGAAAATGACACTGCACCAGTGCACCACCCAGTATTTGTTTAAAATGTTTAAAATTGTTTTGGCTAATTTCTACGCAAAATAATGCTCGCGACATGCGCTAACTACCATGCAGTAATTAAGTTGGTTTTACGCCCTCATCAAAAATATTAAAGTTTGTTGCACTATTGGCGAAACTTCTTTACGCCCTCAGTAAAAAAAAAAAAGGTTTGTGGAAAGAGGGCATAATAATAGTTTGAGGAATGAGAGATGTGTCTGCAATACAGGATAAATCCAGTGTTAGATAAATAAGTTATTGGCTTATTATCTTCATCATATCGTCATCATCACAGCATAATCACTATCATCAGCATGGCCTCGTTACCATTATCGTCATCATTTTATCAGTTGAGTCAGGTTTAAGCAAACTAACATGCTAAAAAAGTGACTTTTGGCTGTAGATCTTTGGTTGTCCGCATGCAGGACAACTAGAACATTATTTTTGGTTGTCCGTTGCATGTTTTGGTTGTCCCGGGCGAACGGACAACCAAAATTTCGAACACTGGCGCAAACTATTCCATATTTGACTTCATATTTCAGCTTTCCCCTGTGAGAAGTCTTGCTTTCCCCCCTCTTTCCTCCTGTGGGTTACCGGTCGCCCTGATATTTAAGATTTTTAGGCCTTTTGTATTTTGTAGCCATGCACTTTCGTCCATTTTCACCCCCCCTTAAAAGTTGCCTTGCCCATAAATCCCCCAATGTTGCACTGTGCTCGCATTATATGAAAAGACAATTTTTTTAATGACATGCATTTTTGGGGACTAGAGGGGGACTAGAGGTTTTTTGGCACGGGCAAAGGTTTTTTGGCACGTCGAAAGGGGACAAAGACTTTTGGCACGGTCAAAGGCGGGGGGGGGGGGGGGGCAATCAATTGAATAAACTTAACAATTTAAAAATAAGACGGACAATATTATGTTTTACAATGCTGCGCAGTCAAGTTGCACTTTTATTAAACCAATAGGAATTACCTTCATTAGTCCACAAAAGACTATTACAAATCTTAAAATACATGCTTAACATCGCATTGAATTCATATGACTTGCATATGAAAATACCTATGTATAAACCTACATGTACAAATGTAGGCATACACTTATCTAAGTGATAATGCAAAGTGGTGTGGCAATTTGCGTTGAAATACTATAAAAAAAATTAAAAAGACTTGTCAATCTTTACCAAAACTGCGCATGTAAACATGGTAAAGGAGAAAGTGACAATGGTATTTGTACCAAACAACATTAATAACATGTTTAGAAATGATCAAAACAGCCTTAAACACCGTAGAGTTTAATAGTTTCTTTCAACAAAAGTACACGTTAACATGTTTAAAACAATTATCACTGCTTGCTGCAGCTTCCACGAGCATGGATTGTATTGGTCTTAACTTAGTCTTTGCATTTAAAAAATAAACGTGACTTCTTAAAAATATCTCAAAATTTCATCAATGAAGATTGAGAACTTCGCGAACACAATAAATGTTAAAAACATACCGGTAGATTCCCCAATCACTAAAATCATGTATAGGGGAGAGCGGGGAGTGTTCGCCATATATTTTTCTGACCAGCCTAGCGATGTCAATTTTAAGGTTAGGGATGACCTGATTAGCCCATGTGAAAGCCCTATGTCTTAGCTATATACGGCCACAATCCCAGAACTATAGGCCTTACAATAGCAACAGGATAGAGCAAACAAAAAAAAACCATATTGGGGCAGGTTCGCCCATATGGTGGGGTAAGTTCACCCTAATGACAAAAAAGGTTTAAACATTGCATAACAATAACATATTAAATGCAAACATTTAGCAAGAGTATACAGGGCATTCATTCTCTTCTGGAGAGTCACTAAATTTGTTGCTGGGGTCGGGTCAGGGTAAAATGTAGGGGTCCAAAGTGAGCTTAAACGTATCATGTTTACAACTTCGGGGATATATGGATTAGGACATAAACGGTGGTATGAGTAATACTGATACCACATAACGTTAAAAAACAGGCGTTTCAGTAGTTTTACCTTGTTTAATAGTATAATTATAAATATTTTGCATAATACGCTGATGGGGCAGGTTCGCCCTCCAGTTTGGGGTAAGTCCATACGGGGAAGATATAGGGCGAACATGCATTTTTGTATTTTCTTCAGGGTATGCAAAATACAAATCGAATAAGGAGTTTATAACTGCATTAAATCTTTTACAAATCCCACATGTTCCCAATACAGATTTCTATTAAAACCATCTGTATTTATGTATCAATGATAATACAACATTATTAATGCAAGACAAAATTACGTTTTGGTGTAATTTTTTTGTTTTGGCTGCAGTTCGATGAACAAGTCCCTATATGTCGCGTAGCTAATATGAGAAGTTTATAATGACATATGTCACCTAATTTTGCCATCACCAAATTCCCCGATAGCCGTAGTGCTGAGAAACAAGGGGTGGGCGAACCTGCCCCTAGGGCGAACACTCCCCGCTCTCCCCTACGCACATGCGTGCACGACTCATTCATTGGCTTCCGAGGGCAATGTTAAAAAACCTTTTGCGACAGAATCTTTTAGAAACACCCCGCTACCCGTTAAACCGAATTAATAATGGCCGATATTTGGGTTTTTAAATAGTAAAAATGTTTTGATTGATAGCATGATTACTTCTGATCGATTGAAATTTCAATCCCAAAGATTCAAAAATAAAATTTATCGTATTCAAATTCAATCCAATGGATTTAATATTCAATTATACTTATTATTCAGATTTAAATTTAGTGGATTTAAATTCCAACTTATATGGATTGAGATACTCTACGTCAGTTTTACAACTCAAATATATCGACTGCTCAGTGCCAGAAGTGGGTAAGTGTAATAGCTGCCATATGTATATGCAATATACTGTATGTAAATTGCCAAATGTTCACAGGGCAGCTATTGCACTTACACACTTCTGGTACTGAGCAGTCCATATGTTATACTTGAACCCCGCCCCTTTCTTTGTTTTCTTTTGTGTTGCTTTGTTTTCTTCATAAATCCATAGTTACTCGTTTTATTGTCCTTCCATGTAGCTCAGGATCTGGACCTTTACCTCAATCCAGACAGCAAAAGGGAAAGGGGTAAATTTCAAATCAACAAAATTATGAATATTGATTTGACAGAAATATAAGACCAACATTCCATCAACTCAAAACCAATTAATTACGAAACATTCGTGAGGTAGAAACCAGATATTCTTACACCTTATAATTTATGACAGTATTATATACATTGGACTATTCCATTCAAAATCCACACTCCCCCTGTGGAAGATGTTGGAAATATCTTCGACAGGGGGAGTATAAATTTCAAATGGAATGAACACATCAGGTAGCTCCATTTGAAGTTCATACACCCTCTGAGAAAGATTAAACCTGAATCTTCCACAGAGGGGTGTTTTACAACGTTTCCCAAAAAAATGTTAAACTTTGAAACTTTTGGCTAGAGTGAGGCAAAATTGGGCTATTTTCTGAGAAATGACCCATCCATGTATCAAATTTGGCCTAGAAAATACGACCCATGTTTGCCGCACATCCCCGCATGATCACTCGTACTGAGCACCCCCTTTCCCTATCAACATAATCAAGGCACTACTGCTGGCGCATTGTAAAATGTTCCACAGGCGCTATACATAATAATATCATGATAATGATGAATGTTGACCCTAAACACCTTAATTAGTGGTTCACCAAATGGGCTATTCCAGTTGAAATCCATACCCCCTATAGAAGACATGACCTTAATCTCCCACACAGGGTGTGTAGATTTCAAATGTAGTCACCCATTCAGGTACCCCATTTGAAATTTACACTCCCTGTTTGGGATATTAAGGTTATGTCTTCCATAGGGTGTGTATGGTTTACAACTGGAATTACCCAATATCACTACCCTTGGATACATTTGAAGTTAAGAAAATATATATATACTTTGCTTCTTTCTGAATTACGAACTCGGAAAAAATTACATTTCGCTTATATGAAGCGTTAACATGGTTAGATAACACAAAAAATGCAACTTGTAAAACAAATAACGATCATTAGTTCCTATCTTATACAATGAGATAAATACTATATTATATTATATATGTATATTTGTACAAAAGACAAAAAGAAAAAAAGTAACACAAACATATTTTTGAAACTCTGGAGTGTTTCGCGGCAGTGATAAGAATACTTACTTACAAAATAACAAAACAATGTTAAATTATATACCATTAGATATATAATGATAACTCAGGGTAAATAACCCAAGCTTTGATGAATTGGGCAATACCAGTTGAAATCCACTCACTCCCAATGGAAGACAGTACCTTAATCTCACACACAGGACGTGCATATTTCAAATGGGGTCACCCATGAAAACAACACTCCCTGCGTAGAAGATTAATGTCATGTCTTCATAGGGGTGGGTGGATATCAACTAGAATAGCCCATTCCATGGTCGTTTGCAAATAAAACAAAATCAAGACTTTTTAGTCGCAGGCTAGCAAGCATAACATATCAGACAAAATAATGCAGTTAAACATTATACCGTAAAAATCCGTTAATAAGCGCATATTAACGAGTTGTTCGGACGAGAACGAATTTTTAGTGTAGCTTGTTAAGGGATCTAGAATGAGCGTTTATGGCGTTTCGACAGTATTTTTTGTGGGACATGAGAGCACCTCAGACGTATCGAATGATATATTCTTAAAGTGTATGTAACAACGAGGAAAAGCCGACGATCAATTGAAAATTTTGACCTTTTATATTGAAGATATGGATTTTTTTCTCAAAAAGACCCTATTATTTTTTTTTGGTGTTTTTTGTATAAAATTCCATATCTTCAATACGAAAGGTCAATATTTTCAATTGATCGTCGGCTTTTCATCCCACCTACATACACTTTAAGTATAAATCATCAGATTTATAAAGTTTAGTTCAAGTACTGTTAAATATCAAAAATATCAATTTTTAATGATTTACCATAAAATGTGTATTACATTGCGAATTTCAAAAAATCAAAATTATTTGATACCAGAAGGACATTCTTCGTATTCAGAATGCAATTCGATATGTCTGATGTGCTCTAATGTCCCACAATAAATACTGTCCAAACGTTCATACCCCACCCCTTAAAAGAACAAAATAATGATAAAGTTTTACAAGCTACCCTAAAACTACGTTCTTGTCCGAGCAATACATAAACCGTAAGAGCTAAGGCCGTGTAAAATTAATATTTTGGTTCTCGTCCCTCCCTCCTCAATTTCTGGGATTTGTCAGATTTTTTTTTTTTTTAGATTTTTCAATTTTTTAGACTTTGGAATGATTTATGAAATCTTCATACATATAAATAAGTTTATTAGAGAACAAGCATCACTTCCAAGTCTTTTGTGGTACTCTAGGGGTTTATCCTCAGAATCTCACATTTGAAAAAAAAAAAAAAAAAGGGCCTCATCGTTTCCTCGAGCACTGTTGTAGAAGACCAAAACTACTGACAATGCTAATTTTACATTGAAAAAAAAAAAAAAAAAAAAAAAAAACCTCCCTCCCTCATCAATTCATGAAAATCCTCTGGACGAGAACCAAAACATTAATTTTATACGGCCTAACATTGCAATAGGCTTATACCTAATGTTGCGAATACGAGTATTTTCGGATTTTCCTCCTCAGAACTTCGCCCCGAAAAAAAAAACATGTTGCCAACATGTAGCTACTGAGTTGTAAGTACAATTTTTGTGGCCTGCAGTCTGATGTGGACACAACAATTCCTGATATAATAAAGACAAGGATCAACAGTGTTGACCTTCATGAAGTTTATGTTTATATTCCAAAGAAAACAAGAAAATGCAAATAACCCAAAGAACGATCCAAAAGTTGAACGTTTTAAATGCCCATAAACAGTATGGGAATGTTAATAAAACATGTTAACCATTTTGGAAAAATTTTAGAGCAATAGAATCATACATTTCATAATTGTAAACTATTGAAAAAGATGGGTACATTATTTAAACTACTAAATTAATGGTAAGTCATGATTTGGTCAATTAATTTGAAGTCCTTGATTGCTGTTTTTAAGACAATGCAAATTCTATGTTAAATTGTCAACACGTAATATTTTGTACAGCTTTCGCTAGCTCAAATACACACATCGGAGCGCTTTCGCCACATCAACTATCATTTCAGTGGGTCTTGATACCATAAAACATAAACGGGCTAACAACCTTTCAGTCCCATTCCCGTATCAAGTTTCGCTGATACTGCTAGTCTTTCTGTCGAAAGCGCGTCATGAACATATTATTTTGAAGTAGCGAAAGATACATCAACATACTTCCACTATTTAAAGATACCCGCAAAGTTATATATAAATATAATTATTATAATCCATTTCCTGACCACATACACATGATAATTCCTTCAGAGAATTATGATGAATGGATTTTATGTCTTATAATCTTTTCAAAAACAAGGAAAAGGCGTGCGCAGATTTTTTGTGCAGATGGTAATCATGATAATGCTTTTCACGACACTGGCAGTTAAACGGCAGGTACTGAGAGACATCCAATATATCCGGGCAAAATCTTAAAAGAACTATACGTAAAACTTCGTGAACCAGTCGGTCCGGGCGGACACATACTTGGTTTCTGTTGGGATCATGTTCAAATATAATGCTAAAGCCAAGCTGAAAGGCATAAATCAAAGTCCACGTGTCCCGCATTAGTGTTCTGCTAACATCCGACTTTTCCATCTAAACATACAAAATATGTCAATTTAGCCAATAGCGTATTTGACTTTTTCATATTTTTTGTTTGCATGTATAATATCCCCCAAGATCTTATCAACAAATCTCCGGTTTAAATACTGTGATCATCATGATGAAGAACTTCAATTAGGCCAAGTTTATCTGGGCCCAATACACCATAGACCACAGTGGCCTCATCCCAATGGCATAGTCCAATAACATTAACTAAACAATCATAGTGCAAAATGAGTTGCAGAGTATGAGTTTTTTGTACCCAAATGTTCAAAGGTCATTCAATGAATGTACAAATGTATTGCAGTTAAAGAACTGTGCACTAATAGATGAGAAGGTTTCCTGGGAATATTGGCACAATATTGTTGATTTATATATTGGTACAATATTATAGCCATGGTCAATATAAAATTAAAACCCTTTTTTAAAATCCTCGTACACATTCTACATACAGTACATGCCGATTTAACAAACCACTTTAATATAAATTTACATACAATATAAAAATAAATGCTAAAAATAGTTTCATCTGCCTTTCTTTTTAGTCTTTTTTTTCAACTTTTTTGGTTGTAAAATGAAAACATCCTTATAGATGTAAATCAACAAAATGCCCATCTTTAAATTATCAATACTTTGAAACATGCCTTCAAAACCTGCTGTTTGTGAAAAAAAAAATTGGCCTGTTCTATTTAAAAACCGCGCCTCACTGTAGATTTTGGAATTCCCAACAAAATCAACAGTAACGTATTGGGGAATGTAATAGTGGTGTGGACCCTGAAAAGATTTTCACAGCCATTTTGGCCAGGGGGACCACCTTATTTTTAACACTGGTCAAATTCTTCTTCACAATGAGTTATTATGTAAAAAATCATACTTCAACAACAAACGACTGTAACAGTGAATGAATACAAGGAATACAAGTGCCTTAATAGCACCTTAAACCACTTCTATCTAGAAACGTCTCTACAACTTATTGAGCATTTTGTTCCAAGACGTGTATTACCCGCCCGCTTGCCTCTCCGACTACAGCGAGTCCTAAACGGGGTCCTGAAACGTCAGAAACTCGAACAGTCGCACAGTTCACTGTGACCAAACTGTAAGAATAATAGGCATTGTGCCCTTTATTTTAAGTGTAGGCAGTCCTACCGGCACAACTGTGTAGGCTTCCAACGGCTGGCAAATCATCGCTATATATATATCGCCGCCGCTTCTTCTTCTTGATCTTTGTAGCTAATAAAATTCCTAAAATGCGACTTATAACTGACGTATATCACCTCATCCATGTCAGTGTGATGTCCTATCAGCAAATGATGGTCCAGTTCTGATCCTACCATACTGCGTGGCCAAACAGACGCCATCTTGTCGGCCATCTTGTCGACGTACGCTACCAAAGTAACACCCAGGAGGTTATGAGCTCAGCTTTTTCATTATATAAATATGTTAAAGAATAATGTACATCTGCTAAAGTTGCTCAATGCCTCCGGGCTTCGTTATATCTTCTTCTCGTGTGTTCACTTTAGGCTGGACTGCTTGCTCAACGTGATCTTTTAAACCAATATTCCCGCCAAAAACGAAGAACACTGTCTTCATGAGTATCCAACGCAAACGCGTTACAAAATTTACAACGTGATTTGTCTACATAGTTTGGCTCTCCTGTGTTCTTTTGAGAGATATTTAAGCCCCTCTCTAATTTTGAATACATTAGTGTCCATACAGTGCCGCGTGTTTTTATGTACACAATGCCTGAAACGTACCAGACTTTCACAAGGGTCCTCATCTCCCTGAGCTAACGATGTGATAAAGGCCTGATTACACGGCCAGATCATGGACACTGAACAGTTCGATCTTGAGCGGTTTTTTGACTTCTGCACTTGAGTTTCTGAAACAGCAAAGAATACAAACATACGTAATGAGAAAAATTATCATTTGGATTCATATCAAAGCAACATTTTGACTTCATTATACATAAATTAATTGGTATTTATGGAGCACCAGAAACATAAAATATCGGGGATTACTCAAATCAGTGGGACTAATATAATATTTTGATCACTTTGACATCAATGCCTTCTTCTATAACAGCGCTCACATCCATCACTAACTGTAGGCTCTAGAGATAGTCCTGCAGTAAAACATGTAAAAAGGACTCAGTGAGGGAAGCTAGTTCACAATCCTTCCCTCTGACATGATACTTATACCCCTGGATCGAGCCGAAGAAACTCCAGAAAAAAATTCATTCCATACTAATGGTCCCGGTCTTTCAGGTCGTCAACCACAACTCTGGCGAAAGTACCTGATTGTTCAACAAACGTCAAAAAAAGTAACAATTTTATAACAATATACTTACTTTTTGTCGTCGTCGATCTAACTTGTCTTATGTGCAGCGATTGTAAGTGTTCTGAACTCTGGGTTCGTGAGGTGTGATGATGACGATGATGATGCTTCGGCGTCGTATTTCGCCATGACGACGTTACAGTTTGTGTATCTGATTTTGACTGTTCTCTTTCGTCATCATATTGTGGTAACTGTGACAACTCTTCTACCAAAGGGGTCGTGACCTCCGTATCATACAAATTAACATTGGGATCATGTGACCCAGTCCTATCTCTTGTTCTGGTACTGTCTCTATTTGCATTATGTACATTTGTCCTGTCATGATTTGATTTGACAACTTTAGAGTCTTGAACAAATGCACTAGGTGATGAGCTGCCTGTACCAGCTTCATCGTCCGCCAACATGAGATCACCGAACATCTCAAATTGTTGTCCATATCTGAAATCATCCATATTTATTTCTTCTTCCTTGTTACCACTACCATACATAGATAACAACGGTTCAGCAATGATATCAACAAATTGTGGTGGCGGCCTCTCCTCCTCCTCCTGCTGTCGATGATGACCTCTTCCAGGAACCTGCTGTTGCTGATGATTAGTGCCGCCATTGCTGTTCACATAAGAGTCTAATTTTGCCAACATCAGATCAGGATACCGTACAGATGACAGGTGTAGGTCTGGACATGCGCCTTCATCACGGAGTCCACTTGCAATGGATAAAATCTTCTCGGTGAAATCCTCTGCCTGACAAAGTTGACTCTCCCGGGCGAGACAATCAATATAGACCTGGATAAATGCAACAAAAACCATTTTATTATCACAAGACCACCTTGAAAGAAGTAGGGACTTGATTCAAACATCCAATGTACAAAATATAAATCACATGTGAGCTGCATGCATTTCTGTTATAAGAGCTGAGCCGGTCACATCTCCGATCATGACACAGACCTGAGAACAATTAATGATACTGTCACCCTACAGAAAAGAATCTACCCGAAAGAAAGACTTTCGCCTTAATGACAAATATTATTAGCCGTTCACGTTGCTTGAACACGGGTTTATAATGCACTTATCAATAACACTTACAGCTAACCGCGCTGAGAGCTTAGGCGAAAGCAATCATGTTCGGTAAATTATTTTCGGTTGCGCTGCAGTACGATTAGCTCAAACATGTTAAAGGCAATTTATGTGGAGGTTATAATGCGTAGCAGCCAAATACCAAGGCTAGCAGCAGACAAAAGTTTTATTTCACTGTAAGAGTTATCGCCTTTCTTTCTTCTTGTTCTTGCTATGTATTTTTCTTTCTTTAAATGAATTAAGGCCCAGCGTATTTTTCGTACGCTCTCCTATGCTCACATTTGCGTTCATGAGTCGGATGTGTGGATTTCCACGGACTCGACCGCGTATCCTTTAGTACCAACTGGGTAAACATATATATTTCAGATGAATATATTTTGGAATCGTACCTGAAAGCTATTGCATATATTTGACTGGGATGGGTCCTCTCTCGCTTCTTGTGTTGAATTTATGAACTGAGAATCGCATACCTCCATCAACTGTTGTGTACACTCTCCTATACGGATAAAAAAAAACGAAACAAAATTAGAACATCGAAAAACGTCGGCATTAAGGGCTAGTTCACCCACTTTTGCACAGTATTTTTGTGGGACCTGAGAGCACATCAGACTAGGATCTGCGATCAGACACACCAAAATGCATTCTGAATACGAGGAATGTTTTTAGCTGGGATGAAGAGCCGACCATCATATGAAATTTTGACCTTTCTTATTGAAGACCTTAAAATTTTAGGACTTTTGGGAAATACAACTGTATAATAATAACAGCAGCAAAGCCAATCCTTTACACTAACACTGTTCAGGAAAACATTAATAATAATTAATAAATGATACCATATCATAATGTATAGATATCGTGTACAATGTATTAGTATTACAATAAGAAGGTTGCTGTATTATATTAAATAATTTTGTTGACAATGTGACCCTGGCATGTACATAAACCAAAGTCTAAAATGGTCTATTTTTGAACAACATGATCCAGTGGCGTAACGTGAGTCATCCGATGGGAAGGGGGGGGGGCAAACGACCAGGAAAGGGGGCATAAGCATTTACAATTCTGAAATTTTGGAATTAAAAACAAATTGAAACTTGTCGTCTGCAGTCAACACCCGCGTACCAGCAACATGCCTTACAATTATTTAAATTCGCCAGTCGTTTAATATCGTCTTTTTTGCCAATGGACTATTCCAGCAGCTGAAATCCATACATCCCCTATATGAAAGACATGACACAGCTACAGGTAACCCCATTTGAAATTCACATCCCCTGTGTGGGAGATTAAGATCATATCTTCCACAGGGGATGTGTGGATTTCAACTGGAATAATTCAATATGGCCGAGCACTTGTACAATTCTGAATATTGTTGAAATGTGGCAATTTCGAGTCTTCGCGCTCAAAATCGACACCTTCCGACACAAAGCGGTTTGTAATAGGCATGTAGTATCACACAATTATACTGACAATGATGATGATTCAAAAAGGGTCAAAGACTACTAAGATAAAAACTTCCGAGGTATGATTCCGGTAGGAAGAAATCGATTGACTATCATGATAGTGACGTCATGGCTGTACTACTTCGCGCCAATATCACTTAAATGCAGACGGCAGTTTAAAAACTTCAAAAGTATGGAAATTTCAAAAGTTTGATTTTTTTTAATTTGATGTCCGTATTTGGCATTCAAATAAGTACAAACACGCCTAGTATTGGGCTAGTTTCTCGTGGAATTGTCGTACTAGCTTTACAAATTAGTAAGCCTTTATGTGCAGTATCGTGTTGAGTCGCGGCCAAATTATTCGTATTAGCCAACACAATTATTGCTAGTATAATAATGGATGGTATCATTCTAATAATCTGAAAGCAGGTGGCATGAAAATATCAAATTTATTTTTCAATTTATTATACCAGTGTTTTGTTTAATCGACGTGTGCATTTTGCAAAATGACGCTTATGCGCCGATATAGTGCAGTCTGCTTAGACAAAAAGTTCCTAAAAGTAAATAACATTCAAAACTTGTTTTTAATTAAGCAGATAGTTTGCAAATGAATGTAGTTCACCTAAACTGCTTAACCCTCTCCACGCTGGTGTCGACTGCAGACGACAAGTTTCAATTTTTTTAAATTCAAAAATATCAGAATTGTACATTTTCATGTCCATATTTGGAATCACCATGAAAATTGCATTAAAATGAGTACAAACAAGCCTAGTATTGGTTCAGTGGTTCTTGTGATAGCTCTTGATATTTTGGGAAAATATCTCAAAACTTGCATTTTTTTGTATTGACGCCTATGGCTAGCATGCAGAGCATTAAAACTGGTCAAACAGTATATATAAAAGCAGATTGTATTCAAAAGCTTGGATCTCTGCTCATTTAGGAAAGGAAATTGCAAATAAAGATATTCAGCCTATCCCGTAAAAAATTTAGAAAAGCAGGTTCAAAATCTTGCTCAAATTACCCCAAACAGATTATTTATCCACTCAAAACCTAGGATCTCTGCTCAAACTATGGAAAATTGCAAATGAAGATATTCAGCTTGCCCGTCTGCTTTAAGGTTAGCAACTATTTTAAACTGTTGCAATTTGGTATTTCACAGCATCTTGTGAATGGTAGTGAGCTTTGGCAAAAATTGCATTGATCATTTAATAGCAAGTGTGTAGAAGAATTCAAATATCACCGATATACTTTTGTAGGTCTGTGGTTCTTGAGTTATGTTGTAAAGAGGGCTGAAACAACAACACTTTTGTAAAACGTACATAACTAATTCACAACAATAAATCAAAGAAGTTTTCAAAGCAAATGATTTGTAGAATGAACTTTAGCAAAACATCAAATTGTTATTTTTCAATAATATATAGAGTTAGATAATGAAAATCGATTTTTGTTGTTGCTGCTTCGACCAACAATACCGCGTCTACCTTTAAATTAAAAGGTCAAAAGCAAAGAAATTCAAAAGATGGTAGCCAATTATATTTATCCACCTGCAACTGGGCTTTTCCCGTTGAAATCCCTACACCCCTGTCGAAGCCATGACCTTAATCTCCCATACAGGGAGTGTGAATTTCAAATGGGGTTACCTGAATGGGTGACTCCATTTGAAATTTACACCTCCTGTGTAGGAGATTAAGATTGGTGTCTTCCATATTGGGGGTGTATGGATATCAACTGGAACAGCCCAATATCAAACTTGTTAACCAGTTTACTTCCGAAACAACAAAAAATAACAAACAAAACTTGTATATAGTTGAAAAGTTGAACACGTTGTGTTACCATAGAATCGTTAACAAAAAACAGAAAGATAACAATGTTTCGAGCAATTTCTATACTAAAATATTATATCCGGACAACAACTTGTTTACAACTTTTCTGTTTGTCAATTTGGTGGAGCTGCTATTCATACGATCAACTGTGATTTATGAGCAGTTTATGAAAGTACGACGAAGATCATTAAGTTTAAATCACCTATAAGATGATAAAATAGACACCAATTCATCAAATCCTTTGAATCAGGATGTCAATGTGCGCAGAGCGTAACTTGGATTTTGGTGGCTTAACGAGAAACTCTTGTTATAAAGTACAATAATATAACCATAAAATCATATTTACAATTCACTGAAAACAAAAACTCGTATTATGTAAGCTGAACTAAGCTTTTGTTTAGTAGGACCACTAGTTTCCCCTGGTAAACTAGTTTTTAATGTCGGACTAAACGTCCATCTAGTATGCTAGGCTAGTACAGCATGCAGTGAGGGAAATTGTTAGTACGGACATGCCGAACTATGCCAAATTATGGTACTTTACTAATAAGTGAAAATTAGTTGCACCGCAAAAGTTGGTCCAACTAACTTTTCTGGCTTTACGAATTGGTAGAACGAATCATGGTTGTGGACCGTACCAAGGGTTGTACTAAAGTTGAATTTACCGCCCTTTTGATCACATGTCATGACTCTTATGACAAATTAAGCTAGTAGAGCTAGTCTCTACTAGCTTATAGACGACATTTCACACATGCAGCTGTAGACATAGCACATCTAGCGTCTTGAGATGGACATTTTAGCCCCGATTCTAGCCCGTTAGAAATGGTCGAAGAAATGGAAAGGTATGTTTTATTGACATTTTTCCCAAGCTTGTTTTTGAATAACTTACAAACCGTTAGAATTTGAAATGAGATTGTAAATCGGAACACAAATGTCATGATCATGGACCGTGGGTTTGTGCATGCATGGTTGAGGCTGCCATGGCTGCCGAATTCGTGGAAACCTTCATCATGCCATGTGTAGTAGAAAACAGGGCTCAAAAAACGGGGCCAAATCTGTTTTTCAAATTCTAACCATGCTAAAACGGTTTGTAAGTTATTAAAAAATACAAGGTTGGGAAAAAAGGTCAATACAACGTAAGTTTCCATATCTTCGACCACTTCTACCGGGCTAGAATTGGGCTAGTTCCACAGACTAGTTCAGTCAGCTGAACTAGTCGAACATTAGTACAGAATGCCCTATTAAAAAAAAAATAGTCGTACTTGACATCGTTTTTGATAGTAGAGCCCATTAGTAGAACACCCCAATATATTAGTAGAGTCCCTAGTAAGCATTAGTAGGTCTAGTTGAACTAATTTATTATATTAGTAGGTCAAGGTTGAACTAGTATTTTGATAGTTAAGTCCCTAGTGTATCCTGACCTACTAACATATAGTTTAGTCCAGTCCAACCGTATTAGTTACAGGTTAGTCGTACTTGACATTGTTTTAACTAACTTTTCCTTAGTTAGTCACCCCAAGTTTCGTTTTCAGTGAAGATATTCAAATGTACCTTTACGCACGCACCTCAAGAACTTTCTGTACAAAAGTTGTGTACTTCGATTTGTTCAGAACATGATCATGATGATATAGAAGTCTTATACTAGTATCTAAGAATGGCTGAATTAAGTTTGAGATCAATTTTGTACTTGGTGCTTTCCGAGAGTTACATTGCTCACAGCCACAAGCATATTGTTTTGCTAGAGCCCCCCCCATTGGATCCAAAGATGACCTTCATGATCTTCGATCATCACAAGCTTTGTTAGAGTCCCTAGTAATCCCTAGTATGATAGAATGGGTCCACCTTCATCAGTCTTATTCATCAGTTTCAACTCTAATGATTCAAGTAAATCAACCTTTCTGATGACTAAATTTTGTAGAACACCCTTTTGGCTTGTTTGTCATTTATGTGCTGAATTTAAAGGCTGATTGGATTTGGCCACGATAAGAGTTTCCTATAAAACATTCTAGAGTCATATAACAGACTTTGACACAACTTAGACCTTTTAGCCCTTTCAGTTCAGTACCAGAATTTGCTACAAACATCGATAATTATTGACCCTGGCTGATATTACACTGCAAGCCATAATGATCTAACTTCCAGTGACAAAGTTCATACAACTCTAGTTAAACAACCATTGCCGAAAATTTGACCTCAAGTTGATGAGAACAAGTTTGGTACCCAATATATTGAAATGTCTATTCTACGAATGTACACGCCTATTCCAGGGTCTATGTGTAATTAACCCCATGAGAACTACCTGCCGATTGGCTAAAAAGAAGTTTTCATTATCAATTGGACCAATCAGCAACATTGTTAGAATAATTTCACCACAAAAAATGTGGGTGAATTATTTGCAAAGCGCCATTCTAATTGGTTATTAAAATGAAGATATCATGTAATTGACCAATCAAAGGCAATGTTAGATCGGCAGGTAGTGCTCAGTGGGTTAAAGAGCTGTGTCGTAACAGATGGGATGTTTGAGCTGAAATCCTGGTGATATCCAGGTGTTCCGTGTTTACTCTTTAAGAAAAAACGTCCTTTTCGATATTTAGATTGATAAGGGTGCTATCAGCAAACAGTAATGTCAATACCGATCTTTACCACACGTGTGACGGATCCAAATCATCATGATAATTAATTTACACGTTTTTGAAATAATTAATAGTTATTACAAATAAACCACATTACAGAATTTTAATGTATACTAATTCAAAGAGATATACAATCAATACTTATCATTATGACAGTACATATTTTTTTCCACCACTGAAGTTACACCCACCGTAACACTTTCGCTAAATACACTAACGGTAGCAGCAGGCTTCATGCTGGGCTTGTAGCCTAATGCGATGTTGAGTAAGGCTGTAGTATTACGACTGGAGCATGAAAACTGCTGGTAATATTAGTACATTTGACGAACGTGTTACAGGCAGTGTAACTGAAGTATAGTGATCGCGCGTTAGTTGGAAATTTTTATCGCTGTGTGTACTCAACAATGCTCAAATAATGCAAGAAGTATTGTATGTCGAGAAGAGAAACGAATTATATTGTGAGAAAGCGAAAACCCGAAGAAAAGGTGTGCAGCAGGTTGGATCTTTACCACTTGCGCTATAACGTACCACAACAATCAACATGATCAATATGAATAAATGCCAGATTGTACAGGGAAGCAGGTAAAGATCCAAGGTATTGCACCTATGAACGTCCATAACTAATACTTACTGGTGTTCTTAGGCTCACGTCTCAGCTGTTCAAAAGGCATAGTCTCCGGTTGGTGGACATCCTGTTGTCTCATAATCTCAGCCATGGTAATAAATCCATCGTTATTGCGATCATATAATAGGAATACATGCTGAACACCAATATCGTCCATATCGGGAATTCCTGCTAATCGGAACTCTTCCTCGCTGACACTTCCATCACCATTCAGATCGATACGTTGAAACTGAATGGGTCGAAATGTTGGAAAAGCTGGCTCAGGTCCCAGCTGATCAAAAGGCATATTATCCGGCTGAAAGATACCCCGTTGTCTAAAAAACTCAGCCCTGGTAATAAATCCATCGTTATTGCGATCAAATGATAGGAACATATGTTGAACACCAACGTCGTCCATGTCGGGAATTGCTAATCGGTATTCCTCCTCTGTGACAATCCCATCACCATTATGATCTATATTTTGGAACTTCTGCTCTTCTTGCTCTTCCCGAGTGAGCACGGAATCAGGGGGTTCAGGTATGATGGCGTTTTCATCCACTGATGAAGAAAAATAATCTGACTCGAAGTCATTATCTGCGGAGCCTCCCTGGTTTCTTCGATTTCTGAAAAGAAGCAGAAACAATAGGTATATCGTAAACTTAGGTCACAGAAAGTTAAACAACACTGAAAACGAAACTTGGGGTGACTAACTAAGGAAAAGTTAGTTAAAACAATGTCAAGTACGACTAACCTGTAACTAATACGGCTGGACTGGACTAAACTATATGTTAGTAGGTCAGGATACACTAGGGACTTAACTATCAAAATACTAGTTCAACCTTGACCTACTAATATAATAAATTAGTTCAACTAGACCTACTAGAGCTTACTAGGGACTCTACTAATATATTGGGGTGTTCTACTAATGGGCTCTACTATCAAAAACGATGTCAAGTACGACTATTTTTTTTAATAGGGCATTCTGTACTAATGTTCGACTAGTTCAGCTGACTGAACTAGTCTGTGGAACTAGCCCAATTCTAGCCCGGTAGAAGTGGTCGAAGATATGGAAACTTACGTTTTATTGACCTTTTTTCCCAACCTTGTATTTTTTTAATAACTTACAAACCGTTTTAGCATGGTTAGAATTTGAAAAACAGATTTGGTCCTGTTTTTTGAGCCCTGTTTTTTACTACACACGGCATGATGAAGGTTTCCACGAATTCGGCAGCCATGGCAGCCTCAACCATGCATGCACAAACCCACGGTCCATGATCATGACATTTGTGTTCCGATTTACAATCTCATTTCAAATTCTAACGGTTTGTAAGTTATTCAAAAACAAGCTTGGGAAATATGTCAATAAAACATACCTTTCCATTTCTTCGACCATTTCTAACGGGCTAGAATCGGGGCTAAAATGTCCATCTCAAGATGCTAGATGTGCTATGTCTACAGCTGCATGTGTGAAATGTCGTCTATAAGCTAGTAGAGACTAGCTCTACTAGCTTAATTTGTCATAAGAGCCATGTCATGTGATCAAAAGGGCGGTAAATTCAACTTTAGTACAACCCTTGGTACGGTCCACAACCATGATTCGTTCTACCAATTCGTAAAGCCAGAAAAGTTAGTTGGACCAACTTTTGCGGTGCAACTAATTTTCACTTATTAGTAAAGTACCATAATTTGGCATAGTTCGGCATGTCCGTACTAACAATTTCCCTCACTGCATGCTGTACTAGCCAAGCATACTAGATGGACGTTTAGTCCGACATTAAAAACTAGTTTACCAGGGGAAACTAGTGGTCCTACTAAACAAAAGCTTAGTTCAGCTTACATAATACGAGTTTTTGTTTTCAGTGAACGGTTAGTCGGTAGTTATCGATAATGAGTTACTGATACATGTATATCGATAGTCAATGTTGCCGACATATCGATGGACTTTAATACGATACTCGCAGGAGTGCATTCTTTATATTGTATGCAACTGAGCTAGCTAAGCTTGATATGTGCGAAGATGTACAGCTGCCGATGGAGAAAGGAATACTACTGACTGTTAATGTTGGAATCATTTTAAGAGTCAGTGGCGACATAGAGGGAATTGGGGAATGAATTTAAGGGTGGGAGGCAAAAAGTGAAAATGTTCGTAATTTGGGGGGTTACTGGGGGAAACTGGGGTAAGAGTTCCGACTGGGAGGCTATTTTCCCCTGATTTGCCCGCATGACCCCGGTGGCGCCGCCATTGAGAAGAATTCCAATTAGATCAACGAGAAATGACAGCAGCAGGCCTAAGTCTTGTTTTTAGCCCAAACAAAATGTGATATTTCTATTTTGTAAGTTTTCTAAAATTTCTGAAGATGTGTCTATTTGCGAGACACTGTCACAAGCTTGCTAAGACGCCATTTTTAAACGATAGTGCAGCAATGCAGCGATGTTTTTGATTGACTTATTACTGACAATTGTCATTTTCAAGTTGTTTCATGCTCCCGCGAGTTCGATTATTGTCCGTGTAAACAAGCAAGAACTTCGTGGACAAACTTTTATTACGAGGTTAGAATGGTTTTATATACACTTTTAAAAATGGTCGCTTAAATTTTACCACAGCATTGTTTACAATGTAGGTCTATAATACTACCAACTGTTGTTTTAAACAAATTGCACGACTTTTTTTTTAATTTAAAAAATGTTGAGTAAATTTTACTCAAGTTTTGCAATTTTGAGTATTTTGTTCATAGTATTTTTGCTATGATCATGGTAAGTTTTTTTCTTCTCCACAAACTTTATATTGAAAACCTACTTCATATTTGCAATACTAAATTTTGTTGTGAGCATTGATACGTGTGCATAATTTTGTTGTTCTGCCAGGTCCTTCCGTTCCTGCAAATATAATTATTTTATCTTTAATTTGTACAGCTTGTAGCCCTACATGTCAATGCACTTTTCACTGCTTTGTTTAAATTGATTTTAGGAAACTGACACGAAGTAAAAGAACTGGAAAACTGTACAATTTTATAATCTGACCACGTCGCTGCATATGCTATGAACCTAGCAACTTTTCTTCTTTTTTCTTTTTTCATTTTTCTCTACAAAATGTTCACAAATATGATTTTCGATCATTTATAGCTTTCTGATTCAGCAAATCATCACAGTTATGCCCATATGTGCATTTCCTGGGGGCACTCAACACCAATGTATTATAAACCACCTTCTCAGCTGAGACCGGCTTTCCCTTTCAAGGGAATTTTCGTTAAAACAACCTAGCAGTGTCTCGTAAAGGAATTTGGTTTTTAATTCGGCCAACTTTTATCAAGTATGATCCATTATTAAACCCTACATTTGTTGTGCTGAAAGTCAGGAAATTATATTTTACTAGGAAAATGAAAATTGTGTTTATTTTGACTGTAGAATCGTGTATATCAATCGGTTATCAATGTAATACACACGTTTATTGATAATAATGCGTATATCTTTGGAGCTGATGGGCCATCTGCGTGGCTCACATCACAGTTCATTTAAAAGGCACATCACATTTTCGGCAAAATGATCCCGAATGGACTGAGAATACGTCAATTATTCACAGTCATATGCTGGATTCCAATTCAACCTGCACATATATATGGTGTGCGCATTGGCGGTGACGTATTCTCAGTTTCGTTTGTTGCAAAGTCTTTCGGGTAAGTTACCAAAAAGATGGATACGAGTGTGGATCGCTGTGGCAGCGAAAGTTCCAAAACGGAAGTATAGATGAGATAAAGTTTGTACTATGGTCAATAAAAGGAGTGATAACGAGGTTCGTATCTTGTCATTGATGTCATACAACGATATTAAAAGGTATAATATATCTACTATCCTCTGATTCATGACGATGCGTGAGATTTTACTCATTTTCCAGCTTTTTGCGTGAGCTTTACTACCTTGGCGTGAGATTATACTACCTTGGCGTGAGAAAGTGACCCAATGCGTGAGACTCACGGCCAATGCGTAAGTTGACAGCCCTGACCTGTATAATACATCATGACTTATTTTACTGTATATTTACACGGAACCTCAGCATTCTAGAGGTTAATGTCTACTCATGATCACTCGGTTTTGCCGTGTTCTTCCCTTCTTTCGTAATTCTCACTCTATCCATTTATTTGTTTTTGGTTTTTTTTCATTTCATTTCTTTTCATTCATTCGTTCATTCTTTCTGACCTTTTCTTTTTTCTTTCTTTTTCTTTCCTTCTTTCTTTCTTTTTTCTTTGTCTTTATCTTTCTTTCTTTCTTTCTTCATTTCTTTCTTTCGACCTTTCGTTCGACCTTCTTTCGATCTTTTTTTCGACCTTTCTTTCTTTTCAAATTTTCAAATAGAAATTGATTCATGTTATTATTCAACAAATTCTCACCTTACTCTTCTGCTATTCGAGAGGTCAGCAAGCTGGGATAACCTCTGACCTTGTGACCTCTTTCCCCAATAGCCGTCTTCATTTCTAACATCGCCAATCTTTTTCATCCAGTTCCCATTGGTCAGTTTGGTACAGCCTACCGTCAGCGCCACAAGGAGCGAGACCAGTAGCGAAGTTACTATCCACGAGATATGGGTCATTCTGAAAGAAAGAAAAAGGTCAAAGGTCAAAGGTAAGAAAGTTGTATTTAAAGGTGTGTGACCCGACTGACAGACCCGTCCACCATTTTTATCCTCATCAAAATATAGATTTTAGTGTCAAGTGAACGCTCACATTTTTCATAAACCCAATTGAAATTTTAGGCCTGGAATGTATTACATTTTACGTGATGGTATAGTTTTGTGGTTAGCGCCCCATATTGTTGGTCGAAGCCTGAGGTCGAAGCAACCAAAAAATCGATTTACATTATCTAAATCAATATATTAATAACACTTTGATGTTTTGCAAAAGTTCATATTCTACAAATCATATACTTTGAAAACTTGCTTGATTTATTGTTGTGAATGAGTTATGTACGTTTTACAAAAGTGTTGTTGTTTCAGCCCTCTTTACAATATAACTTAAGACCCACAGGACCTACAAAAGTATCTGTGATATTTGAATTCTTCTACACACTCTATGAAATGATCAATGCAATTTTTGCCAAAGCTCACTACCGGGTACCATTCGCAAGATGCTGTGAACTACTAAATCACAACAGTTTAAAATAGTTGCTAACCTTAAAGTTCTATATTATGCTAATGTTTTACATATCAAACATGTCAAAGGAGAATTTTGTGATTCAAGCATCCTCTTTATGACATTTTTCAGTAGATAGGATGTTGATTCCGATTTCGCGTTTGCGACGTGCAGTGCATGATTGTGTGCATTAGACTGAGCTCCTAAGCCAATGTGTTGTAATTTCGTTCTGTTAACCATGAACGTAATACAAGGTTGATGATATTTTTGCCAAGCGAATGAATCTGCAAGAATTTTTTTGCACATAAACATTATGTATAGCCAAAGCGTTTCTGTGGTATCTCAACTTTTTAAAAGAAAAGTGGGGGATGATGCTGTGGATCACGAAATGCCTCTTTAATTGCCTCAAAGTCACCCATGGTGGCGGCGTCATGGGAACATTTATAAGGAAACATAATTTCCTTAATTTTGGGGGTTTTGTTTTCAATATTTTGAGCAAAAAACTGTTAAACCATGGGCAATCCCACCCCACCCCAAAAAAAAATCACCACTAACCCATCATGAGCCCCCCCCCCCTCCTCCTCCCACACCCATGATGATTACATCCTCCCGCGGTATGGGACGTCGGACGGGTCGATATATTTAATATACCACCGGCTTGTCGAAGAATAATGTGTTGTTGTTGGTTTGTTTTATAATTATCATGATTATTCCCTTGTAAACGGTATAAACATAATTCCCCTATCTTAGGTAGATAGCAGCACACTGCTACTAACTACAAAAGACAACATTTTTAACATAATCAATACTGTAATTTAATAAGTTTGCACAATTTTCAAATAAGAAATGGTGCAGCATAGAATTTCATATATCTCTGGATGCAGTAAAAGATGACGCAATAACTTTATAATTATAGCCTACACTGGTGAATAATATAATTATGAATTATTGCTCAATTAATTTGTGGATGATTTACACCGATATTTAACCAGTGATAGGCCTAACTGACCACATTACACGTACATTACAATAAATGCGGTCTTCTAAAAGATAAGACTGAAAAATATTCCATACCAAGTTATACCGTACCACGTCATGCACGTCAATAGTTGACAATGAACACACTCACTCGCTGACATCTATACCTATGCATCTACTGAAGACAATGCAAAGGAATTTGATCCACTACACAAGACCACCTGTAGAATTAAGCTACGCGTGCCTATGTGTGTATTATGATGTAATATACTCGCATTGGCGCTCTTTTGAAATTGCACTATAGTACTAAAGTCTAAAGTTCCTTTGTAAAAGAGGTACTGCTTTACAAATCATACAAATACTACTACATGCATAGACCTATATTTTGGCCCACGTGCAAATCTGAAATAATAATACGAGTTCCATTTCTAATGCAAAATTGCATAAGACCTACCTGACGCGTAGCTTAAACATTCCCAAGCTTGAAACGTAAGTCCAATTTTATCTAAGTACTATCCCAAAGATAATTAGAGGTGATTTTCAGGTAAATTCTGCCGCTCATCTGTATAAATATCCTCCCAGTTTTCCGTAAAACTGAATAGTATAAAGACACTGTTACAGGTTTTGGCGCAGTTGTGTGCATGTACAACACCCCTGAGTTTAGTTAGGTTATAGTGTAGAGTCAGCTGTCAATCTTACGCATGTCAACAGGACAATCTCGATTAAAATACAAAGTTCACTTTTATGTTAACAGTTGGCAGTGGACCAAATTTTAAAATAATATTATCTTCGGTGATGAGAGTAATTAAGCTTTGTTTTGTTTTATATAATAAAGTCACCTAAGGTCAGTCATGCCACGCCCCTTAGAGTTTTGATTATATTTGGAATCAAAAACGTCACAATTTTTGATACAGACATAAGATAAAAGGGTTTTAGAGGTCGCATGATAATATTTTTGTTTTATCATGTTTATTGTTGCTTTTATGTGAGCATGGTATTTCGGAATGCAAAAGATAGTCAATGCTGATACAATAACAAACCCGGGAAACAAACAAAAACAAAAGGAAAAATTCGAATTATTTGATATCTTAAATAGTTAACATAGTTGAGCAAACAAAAACAGAGTGAAAAATTCAAATTATTTGATATCTTAACCAGTTGAAAGACTACTGAACCCTATAGATGCCCCTGGGACTTTTATTTTGTTTTTAGGCGGCAGAGAAATTATTTAAGTTCCAAATAAAAATTGCAAAACTATATGCCTCTAGGCCTACTCGTATAGGAGACTTAAATTCATGATGGGGATGTTAACCGTTTGATCATTAATTGGGCCTGTAAAAGCATGATTAAAATACTTGACCGGTGACTTAAAAACAAAAATTATAATTTCTAAAAGCCCAATCTATATAGGGGTGTTGACTGGCGTTGCATTGTCTGTATTATAATGGGCAGATTCTAAATGAAAATCACGGGTCTACGGTCTATAAGCACATTCTTATCAGTAGTAGAACTTGAAAAGACCCTTAATTTGAGGAAGGTCGACTGCACGCTGAAGTGTTCTCATCCTGCGAAGAATAACTAAAAGAATTGGATTCGGAAGTTTCCTCTCACGAATCCAGACAGATTCAAGAGTCTATCACAGCCAGCCCCTGTCAGATTTCTCTACCGCAAATCGCCCACACTCTATTCACCACAGTAGCCTAGCTGGATTTGTTTTGAAAATCATTATTGTTAAATTAAGACTTACTATAGAACATGATAAGAACTCTCAGACCCCTGGTGGAAAATGCGTTAGTTACCCTCCCACACACAGCAGTGATCCACGCTGTCCTTTCATGCGTATTGGTAACTGACAGCCGTCAACGGCATTGACATTACTTTATTTGTATTGTTTAAAATGTGTAGTTCAAATAAATTTAGAAAACAAAGTTTTAAATTTCTGGAATGCTCTTAAAACTGTGCTGACTACTGATATATTAGAAACTGCTGAATAAATGGTAGTCGTGTTTTGTAATTATTAATACATTTTCATGTACTTTTAAAAATAGAGTCATATTAATACTAATTATTTTACTTAATGTAACGCCGTTATTACAAAGTCAACGTAACCGCACACAGAGGATTAAAGAGACAATTTCTAGAAAAAAAGAAAAATAATATCGCTTAATTTTTTCACGTCTGTTCTACCACCCACAGAGCACATGCATAGCATGATTGATTCATCAAAACCAACGTTAAAGTTTCCTTTGTTTTTATTATTTTGAATTTATATAATTTCTATTGACTAAAAGTTTAAATAAAGGTCAGTAAACATATAAATAATAGTATATAGTTCCGTGTGTGCATGACTTGCGTTTTCACCATATTGCGAATATAAAATCTTCTGTATAAAAGTGTACTCCAAAATTCCAAGGAAATTGTATCATGTGATTATCGGTGTGTGCTATCTTCAGTAGACGAACATGCAGTCGCGCGCCATAGACTTGCTGTATAATCCTTGCAAGTTGAAAGTACTCCCCGACTTGCGACATGCGTCACATTATATAAGTATGCAGAGTTTGGTCATAGTTTTTTTTAATATAATATACTAAAGGCTATACTGTATTGTCTAGAATAAATGCGAAATTATATAATACCTCAAATAGAATATCATCAACATTTTAAAATGTTCCAAAATTTGAACTTAATTCGTGTACACAAAAAATGATCATCATGTACAAATTGTTAATTCATTGAAATAGATTTTTCCATGAAATTACTAAATCATCTGTGTACTCTATGCGTATTTGTATTTACATTTAATTATCACCATACCACGGACATGATGGATTTCAACTTAACCATTTTCAATTGCTATATTGAACAAATCAGCATCGAATGTGTTCAGCTCATAACAATATTTCTATTAACACGCATGCATGTATGTGGGCGAGTGTCAACTTGGCATGATTAGGATGGTTTAAACAAGAATATCAATCAAATAAAAACTTGATTTTATCATTTAATAAGAAGATCATTAAATAATCAAACAAGGCAAAAACGAAAGAGACATTTCGAAACGTGGCTCTCGCGTGCGAGTCGCGTTCAGTTCGCTCGCAAAGTTTCAAAGTTCACATCGAATCTCGTGATTCCAATATTTTCCCCTGTCTATACCGTATTCTTGATTGGTGTACTTGTGTACGATTATAAAATGAACCGCTTTCTGGTTATCAAAAAAGCGTGGGCAGCCATTGCACACTTTGTATATTAATTAACCCCTTCCACGCGAGTGTCCACTGCAGACAACAAGCTTCAACTTTTTTAATTAAAAATTTCAGAATTGTACATTTTCAGGACCATTTGGAATCAGCATGAAAAATGCATTAAAATGAGTACAAACAAGTCTAGTATTGGTTTAGTGGTTCTTAAGATAGCTCTTGATATTTTGAGAAAATAGGCCTACATCAAAACTTGGACTTCATTATGGAAACCCAGAGCATTAAAACAATTAACACACGCTATCATTTTGTCCATCTGTTTAATCAAATTTAACAGTGATTGCAGTGATTGATAAAATATATATTTAAGGGCACGCTCATAACATGTCATAGATATCTCTATTTTTGATCGAGTGGGCTGCAGCTTTAATTGTCCAATGTCCACCAATATATGAATGATGAGTTCCCGCCTTTTTTACTAATGGAAAATAAATAAGTGTTAGTTTTATGACAACTTGATTGCAAATACTTATATTAATGACGCAATAGTTAGCTATAATCAACAATATGACGTGATTACATTTTCTATGACGTAATAGCTATAATCATTTTGTTTTAAAAATGGAAAGTTAATTTCTTTTCCAATGCCTTTTAGGCTCCTCAGTCCTCATCATCAAATGGGTCAATCAATCATTCATCTGAAGCTGTTTCTCGGTGAAATGACGTTTCGTTTATTTTATTTCATTGCTTAATTGTGAAAACCTTTCAACTGTTTCATCCATTCACAACTTTACACAACAGATGATGTAAATAGGATGAATCCAAGAGACCATTAACCCGAATGTCTTTAACGAGTGGGGCCCATTATGTATCATCAAAAAAACTACGTCACCAGGGTTTCAAATGCAAAGGCTCTCGGGATGTATCGAAATGGTCTAGCAGAATGGTCGACTGCAGATCCGTCGAATAATGCTTTTTCAATGGGAAATGAACTTTGCTGCTTGGATGATGTCACGATGAGGTTAGCATTTATTCCGTATTGAAAAGCGTGTTCCGACAGATCTGCACTCGACCGGCCTCCTAGCTCTTATTGAGTAAAAACGAGAAGAGACATCATGGACGAGGGTGGATATTAAGGAATTAAGAAAGAATTAATGTGAAAAAGAGAACAAAATTAAGACAAAGGAATTTTTTTGGAATTTTAAGAAAAGAAAGTTCGATCAAGTGTCACAATTATGTTAATTGATTATTCATCTCGTATCTTGATATTTTCCGAACGGTTTTTTTTCCGATATAACCATAATCAATCAATCTCCCGTGAGCATAAGCACTCTCAATTACGCCCAAAAATTTCGAGTGGACCAAGTGAAGTGTGTGTTCCAGGATCTGTGGTGACTTAACTTCCGACTTGTCATGTCGTCTAAAAGTTGTGTGCACACCCCTAAACCAGTAGTCATGTGTGATAAAAAAAATATTTTTTAATTTTCATAATTCTTAATTTCAAGCTAATATTTTACAACTTTAACCATGTTAACAGAACTTTGTCTTGCGCAAGATTAAGATAGATTTGAAACATACTGGGGCTTTATATATTAATTATGTAAGTCTTATGTAGAATTGTATATAGATCATACCCTAAGGTCATATACTTTTTGAGTGGTATAATTCTGATATCTTGTGGCCTGTTGAGTGGAATAAGTGGTCATGGGCTGATATAATTTAGAGGAGGGGTAACCACAACACAGGGGCGTTTAGCTAGCCATCGGCGTGATCGGTATACCGTGGGCATGGTCATGTTGGTGGGCGTGGGATAATGATGAAGTTTCTCCTTTCCACCGCTCTTTCTTTCCTCCACTGATCACTTTCCACGCATATAGGCCTACCATCTTGTCTGTCTAGTCTGTATATATATTTTTTTTCTTCAAAATTACGCCTTTCCCTCTTTAAGCCTGTGCACTAAATTATCATTTTCCTTCACAATTTCAAGCCCAAAAACGCGACAAATCTTCGAGGGAAAAAAAAGTTGCTAAAAGGGTATCTTATTTTGCTTGCGCGAGTGAAGGCGCGCGAAGTCTTTACCGAAGCCTTTGGCAAGCCAAGACTTTGAGCAGAATAGGCACGGTTTATCCATCTTATGGGTGGTCTCTGTTTGGGTCTCCTTTCTAGGTTGTTTCAGCCGACTCGAACCGACTCTTTCCTTTGAAATCGACTTTATCCATACTTTATCCATTTTCCATAACCCGGCGTCCTTTTTGTGGACTCAATCTTTTATGCAACGATGTTTGTTGGATTTTAATTATGGAGTTGCATTAAAGTTTTTGCTCGATAAAAAGAGCAAGAAACAACTACAAAAATAATTGGGCAAATCTCTACTTTTGAAATAACACGCTCAAAACTTCTCTGCACAGCTGTATATATACCGTGATGATTTCGAATCGTCTATATAGCGCATTTTTAAAATAAAATCATGCACTGATATGTAATGAAATTTCTCCATCCCAATTTCTTAGAATTTGAGTGAAAGTAAAGCAAAACTGTGCAAAATTCGTCTGTCCGGCGCGGCGTCAGCTTAAAATCAACAAAATAACAAAATAATCTGAGATTTAATATCGCTGCCGTGTCTTGGTAAGGAGTGGTTCGTTCTAATCCATGTACTCGATACATTTGTGTGGTTTACGCCAAGTGTTGAAATCTGACAGTGTGGTCCAAATTTCCAAAATCATGGTTAAAATTCGCAGAAAGGGCACTCGAGGTTTTATATTTTTTGTCCAAATTGTTGGCTATGATGTTGATTCTGTTCCGTCCCAGCCAAATCAACAATGATGCATTATCGTTTGGGCTTCATTTTGCGAATTTTGATTTTAAATGTTAATGAGTTGAAAATCACGATTGGAAATTTGTAGCAAAGTTTGTGACCGGATTGTTTGCGATGAAATATTATGAGTCAAATTCAATTGTCCGAATTATAGGCATATACAAAGCTTATAAACGTGCTATATAAGAATAAGACATAAAAATCTCTGATCGGTCAATTGTCATTTTTATACGTCCTGCCACTTGCACTTGCCAGTTCGTGACAGTTTGTGTGTGTGTGTGTTTACACCGCCCATGTAGTACTCCAGTAATGACTTTGTTTAATGCGATGAAATATATAGAGTGCAAATGCATAAACATAATTTTATACTAAAAATCCTATGTAGATGTGATCAAACTTAAAAGTTGCAGGCCCTATAAGTATTTGACCATGCTGCATGTAAAAGGGTGTTTACTTCAGAAAGTGCAAAAGACTTGTTAAAAATAAGAAAGAAAATGGACAGAAAAAAATAGGATTTTTTCAGTGTCATTGCTGACAATACTAATAAACTCTGTCATGTAAAGTAATTCTTTATTCTTGATGTGTGTACTATAGTTCTTCAGTCCATTGGAACAAGGCATTGTATGGAAGAATAACGCTAACTCTATGTACATGAAGGTCAAGTTCAAGCGTCAAATTTGTCTTTTTTACAAAATAAATTTTAAACTCTTTAATTGGTATGATAATATTTGAAATCTAAGTAACAAATACATTCAACTACGTACACACATGGTCAGTGGTTCTTGTGACTGACCTCACTTTTTTTTTTTAAAGTTTCACAAAAAAAGTTACGGACTTGAATAAAGCCAAGCATGAAACGTGTACGTGTAAAGCGATCTCACTGACTTGGCGTGGAAACTGGATATAAGCAGCGTGCGAGACTATTTTAAAACTCTTTATACCTAACACACGCGTATTGTTTATTATTACTAAACAACGTCAATGCTAAAGGATGTGTATGAAATTCTAAACTAAAAAGCCACTGAACTGTGAAGCTTACAGTGAATGAAATCGGAAATAAACAGAGAAAAGGAGAAGAATATTCACACGATACGATAGGTCACCGTATATAATATAAATCATCATGCGGTCGACTTTTTTTCAAAACTTACTATACCTAAATATAACTGAATACGCATGTTCGTATTCGTGCATTTGTCACATAAATGTCAAATTATTTTAATCATGCAACTACAAAATTTAAACAATTCTTAATTTTAAACATTTTTGGAACTTTTACGATGCGTGCGTCGTCTGCAATTCAACGTTCTATCATAAAAGGTTAACTGAATAGAATAGAACACAGCAGACGACAGTCAATAAGCGCGGGATTTGATTTCCAACAATAGCAAGATCACTTTTCTTTCCGGTTTCAAATTGGTTGACGACACAAATGCCCGCCTACCCAATTGTTAATGAGCCCGCCCAACCAATTAGGGATTGTTAATCAGAAGTCAGCCTTTCATATCTACCAAAATGGTTAGTAAATAGGTATCTTAATGTCGCCGTAAGACTGGATAAATCGGGGGACCTGAATTAAAGTTTATACTCGCTAATCAATTAGAGATTCTAATTATTAAATATGGGGTTATTACGGGGCTTTCTACACAATATAGGCTACCGTACCTTGTATAATGATATATCGATATTTTGCGCCCGGGATTTCGCGCAACCGCGTTACAAAGTATAGGCTATGCCTAACCAGTTTTAAGCTAAATTTATACTCCGTCCATGAAACGATGCAGCGATTTGGTTATAGCCAATGGTGTATAGCACTTTTTGATGCGTCAGAATGTCTTGTTGGTCAAATACAAATCGCTTGTCGCTCAGTGATGGAGTATAAACTCAGCTTTAAGAATAATTTTTATTAATGGAGATCCGTAATATGGTAAAACGACACTAGCAACAAACAACCGTGGGCATAAGGACATTATAAAGCAGCATGCACATTGAACTTAGGAGCCATTGGCCAACATGCACAGTGGTGAATGCACATTTAACATGATTATCTATTCCAACCTAGGGTGGGCATGGTGGGTGTAAGGTTATACAGATAGCATAAAACCGTCTCTCTCAGAGAACCCAAGATTCTGCCTGATGTTTTTGATTATCCCACTCAGTTTTAAGGCGTGGTAAACAGTTCCCATCCCCACCCACCAATCCTACTCAAAGGCATACAAACTTTGCAAGACTGATTGGGCTATACCAGTTGAAATCTATACACCCCCTATGGAAGATATAGCCTTAAATTATCTCCCACACAGGGGAGTAGATTTCAAATGAAGTCACCTATTCAGGCTTCATCATCGACGAAACCGTGGTTATTTTATTGTGTGGAAAAACAGAATCTATTTTTAGGTCGTAACATGCTGGTACAAATCGACATCAACTCAAGCATGCACGAATTTGAACTTCCTTCTTTAACAAGATTTTACCACTTTATCGATAATCTAGTAATAGATTTTTAGGCCTCGTATCAATTTGAGGCGTGGCGGTTTGCCAATGTTTAGGCAAATCCATATAGGCCTAGAAGCCCACAAACCTGTAACTTTATTAGGTGTCATATGTGATGCTAGAAACGGAAATGAATTTGTCGATTTTTTGTTATTTTATTTGAGAAGATAATCGCAATAAAATGTCAATGCATTATCATGCAACCAACTTGTAATGGGCACTACTGCCTATCTTACAGTGCCCCTGATTGGTTAATGACATGATATAATCATCTGAGTAACCATGGTAACCAAAATGGTATCAAAATAGAGCTTTTAGAGATCTTGGTATTTTTAAGCTTTATCCCCTTCAGCCCTAGCCCTACTGACAATTCTTACCACATCTCTGATTGGCTCATAGACATGATAGAGGCCAATAATTCGGCAAATAGTGCACATGGGGTTAATATAAATGCTCTGCGTGTATGGAGTCTGTGGCTAGCCATAAGCTTCAACATAAAAAGTCCAAGTTTTGAGATATTTTCTCAAAATATCAAGAGTTATCTTAAGAACCACTGAACCAACACTAGGCTTGTTTGTATTCATTTTAATGCATTTTTCATGCTGAGTACAAATATGGTCGTGGCAATGTTCAACTCTGATATTTTTGATTTTTTTTAAAACAAAATTTTGATAATAAAAAAAGTCTGTAGTCGACACCCAAGTGAAGAGTGATATTAATAACTTAACATCTATATTTTGACATAAAAATTAATAATCGTAAAATCTGAATGGCGAGATCAGAATAAAACTTACTCGGCGGAAATTACTTTGTCGATTTTGGCTTTTATCATTGAAGGGGAAAAAATAAAGTTTAGTGGTCAAAATATTTCCCCTTAAAATCAATAAGAATTTTGTGTTAATAATGTGTCTGTACTATGCTCAGAGTTCACGACCCACTATAGTGAAAGAAACGGAAGCCAAATAAGGTATTGTCTTTACAAACCAACGGAGTTTTTAACTATAGTTTCAGAACGCGGCTATGACAACTGTGAGTTTAGCTCTTTTTAAATATAGTAAATGAGATTTCGATGATTACATGGTTGACTTAAACATTATTGTATACATTTTGATATATATACATGTATAAGATTTCCTTTATGTTTCACATAATTATTACCATCATAGCTAAAAATAGAATTCCGATGCTTTGCCTTAAGGGCCCACCTTATGTGGTTTTAATGATAGTCAGTTGAGGTGTTTGGTTGGGGTTTTTTATGCCAAAATATGAAACTTGCAGCAGCATTTTGTCAGAGCGTGCTTATTTATTTTTTTACTTAATTGCTTGTTGATGTTGTTGTTTTTGGGTTTTTTTGTGGTTTTTAACTAGTATGTGAATATTTTAAGAACCTCACTTCGTAAATATCACTTCGTATTATTTTGTATCTTATATTTTTCCATATTTAAGATTTGTTGAAAGATGTTTTGGCTGTTTGACCTTTTTGACCTAAAAATTAAAATTTTCTAAAACAATTAGAATTTTTAAGATTGTAATTTGAACACCTTCAGTTTTCTATCATTAATGATCGATGATTTATAACTGCTGTTTAAAATTTAATATTTGCTTGAAAAAATCTGTTTTTCTGCGCGATTTTATGAACACACGCGGGTGACCACAGACATACGTAATTTTTATTGGCCTAATTTACTAATCACATACCGTACATCATTAATGTGAGTAGCGATTGGTACCGGTAAGTGTTACTCACGCGCAATAATGCTAAAGATAATCTCCGTTTATTTAAGTTATCTGAATCTTTGATTTCTATTAGACCATCTCCATCATATACTTTATCGCAAATGTATTTATTCAGATCAAAATCAAATAATATTATCTCTTCTGTTTCCTCTATTTCGGAAATGATACTCGAGAGAAGCAAATTATACTCTTGATATCGATGAAGAATTATTCTACGGCTGACTAATCAATGGTAAAGGTTGTAATAAAGTTTTATGTATAGAAGATATCAGAAGAGGAACTGCTTGAAATTTGCCGCCAGCTTTAGGACTATGAAACACTCAACGAAGATTATACTGGCTACTGATGGCGATGGAAAGATCTTCCCAAATTGTCTCAAAATCTAAAATGTTGCAATAAATATAAATATCACACCACATCTGAAGTGTTTCTTCTTTTCGTTTATTGTATGTAGTTTCTTCACATTGTACTAATTCCCTCTCTAAACTTTCATTCCATATCGGTCCACGAAGATTCAACCATTCTAATCATTCCAATCGGTTCCACAGGACCCTCTCTCCATTTTACATTATTTCTAAGTTCCAATTTACAAGCTCGTACCAATTCGATTGCTAGCGACCTCTACGACTTCGAACCATGATTCTAGTTTATAGCATGATGGTTAGCTACCCCGTACTCCAAATCACTTTTACAAAAGATTAGTGCATGCTTACGTATAGATTTCTGTAAACAATTTCAAAATTATGAAGTACAGTAGAATCTTGCTTGTATGGTAAACTTCAACCACAGGCAACATGAATACCATAACACTGTTATAGTATCACCCATAGAGGATCAACAGGTACATAAAACGCACACATAACGACCCTGTAACGGTGAAAGTATGAGAGTGCTGTGGTACAAGTTAAACATACGATTGCAGTTAGCCATACTCGTCGAAGTTTATTATACTTGTTTGATGTCAACTGATCTTCGGTTACTCTATATCAATTGTGTCTTTTGACCAATTTCATTAGAAAAGAGAAACTGTACTAAATGGCTTCCTTTTTTCTCCTTTTTGATATGTTTGAGGAAGCGATAATTACAACAAAAACATTCATGTTCTAATTTTGTGTATAGGTCAACTTATTTCCTGGTCTATAAAAAAAATTGTTTTCTCTGTTGGGAAATGTCAGTATCAACCCTTCGATTAACAAAAACTTTAGATCCGGATTTAAAAACTTCCAATCTGTTCAAATATCGTGGCATTTATTCCAATGACTTTTAAACCATAATCATGACAGTGTCTATTGGATATCCGCAAAGCAGGATAACCGTTTTAAATGTCTATGCGAAACGAAGATGTGGGGATGCAAAATGCAATAATGAGTACAAACATTGGTTGGTTTAGTGGCTTTTGAAAAAGATACTATTTTGAGCGTTTGGTAGATTTTTGCACGTCAAAGCCTATTTAAGAGTCCTCCAAATCACATCCAATATCACCGATTATTACTGAGGAGTATACTGAACAAGACAACCGGCTTGTGTCCTGGTCTTGTTTGTTTGTTTTTGGGTGTGTGTTTTTTTTGGGGGGTATTATTATTTTTTTTTTTTTTTCATTTTTTAGCTTATAATCATTACCGAATCCGGTTTGTTCTTTATATTCTTTGAATTTCTTTATATTCTTGGTATCTATGGCATATCTGATCTCCAAGTTTTTATATGCATGGTAAACCACCACAAGCAATCCTTTTTATATGCCCAACCATATGCACGTCATCTATGCCGCAAAATGGGAAAATATGGAGCATATTTTGCTTTCGGCATTTTGCTATATAATCATGACAATGCGCAGAATCAGTGTTGGTCACTGCACTGACTACACTGACTGCCACAAAACTCAGAGTATATTATGAGTATGACGCTGCACTATTATCTTTTAAAACAATATTTTCACAATTAACAGTAAATTATAATAATCGTCCAACAATGAAGTTGTCTGATTAGTCATTTAAGTGATTAGCGTAATATTAAAAAAAGAAATAAGAAAATGTATGATATTGAGTCATTTTTATTCAACTTTATGACATGGAAATATAGTAAACATGGCTTACACTTCTTCGAACTTTTCAACTTTTTGTATAAAGTTGAAAGATACGTTTGATGTTTAGAAACTTACAAGTTTTGTTTTGGGAATTGGGAGTTGTTTTAGCATTTCTATGTTAGCTTATGGTTTACAGGGCAAATATTATTGAATGACAAAATCACGTTATAAACTAAAGTTAACGACCTCTTAGAAGTTTCTACCTCTCCCAGGTAGAGTACAATTTCATATCTAAAAAGTTTCATCTGAACCCATTAATATTCATTGAAGCTGATACCGATGATCTTCATCTTTCTTGACCAGTGTAAATGATATAATATCGTGTTGAACTCCTATTCTTCCACCAACTTAAATTCTCTTACATTCTTCCTAAACATGTATAATTAGTTTGATTTAAAAGGCATGTACGGTATTGAGGTAGATTTGTTTCAAAAACGAACACTTTGAAAGAAAGAAAGAAAGAAAGAATTCTTCCACCAACTTAAATTCTTCCTAAACATGTATATTAGTTTGATTTAAAAGGCATACGATATTATGAGGTAGATTTGTTTCAAAAACGAACACTTTGAAAGAAAGAAAGAAAGAAAGAAAGAAAGAAAGAAAGAAAGAAAGAAAGAAAGAAAGAAAGAAAGAAAGAAAGAAAGAAAGAAAGAAAGAAAGAAAGAAAGAAAGAAAGAAAGAAAGAAAGAAAGAAAGAAAGAAAGAAAGAAAGAAAGAAAGAAAGAAAGAAAGAAAGAAAGAAAGAAAGAAAGAAAGAAAGAAAGAAAGAAAGAAAGAAAGAAAGAAAGAAAGAAAAAAATAACGATATCTCACCTGGAAGTATGTCTTCAGTTAAACTTCTGCAAAATTGGTCAACCCAATTATTATGTATGGTTAATTAATATCCAAATGCGAAACTGCAAACAGTTAATATATAGAAGTGTCGTGCAATTAATACAATTCCATGCAATCGATATATCTCAATTAACAGAAATGATATTCTCTCAGTTGGTATATAGCTATAGGTCTATAATTACATCCATGATCCACTTGGATGAAAGTTTATCTCGGTGAAGACCAGTAATAATTAATATCCACCGTGTGTGTTAGTTCCACCGTATAAATCCAAAATGAATTGCGACTAGCAAAAATTTCTCCTTAAGTAGTACTAGTATAGTAAAAACGATGTCACTGATAAGTAAAAATCACCTCACTTTGAAGAGTTAGAAAAAAAAAATTCCACAATCACAAGTTATATATATCCAGGATTTAGGTCCTTCTCACAATAAAGTACATGTTGAACTCTCTCTCGCTGGTTGGTCGTAAGTTAGATGACTAAGATGAAAAACATGACCGTTCGCTATGCGTAGTGAAATAGTTCTGGGAAAATAGCCAGTCACCGATTACTACAGTGACGAGCAAATCGTAGAAACGAAACGCCCCGCCTACTCGAAGCAAGCAAGGTGAGTTTGCCAAACAGCGCAGAGCACTGGTCCTGAAATATTACATGCTATCTACCTACGATGACAGTTGACTCAGTGGTTTTACCATGGGTGTATATTAAACTCTGCGCTCTCATGTATTCATATGGATTCATTGATTGATACCTGTTGGTGGTTTTTTACTACACTATATACGACAATTTTAGTTCCATCAATATTTTTTCTACGCTGGGCTGTTTTCATTCATCAATAATAATCATAAACTTACATTGTAAGCTATGTTTGTGTTGTACTATTTTATTGCTGTAGCTATACACGCCTATGTGGGTAGATATATCATTTCAAATGCGCTCCAATTATTTTATTAAATGCCAATGTCATCATGGTAAACTTTTCAAGTAGAATATGCAGTTTTAGACATTTGTTCTCACCCCGGCAAAAAGAGGAAAAAACGCTACAACAATATTTTTAAAATGTTGTGAAAATGTCATTGTGTTTGATGGGAACTGTGTCATAAATCACAGATGGATACACAGGTAAAGAAAATATAAAACAATTTATTATGAAAAGATCTATTTAACTTCACATCAAGAGCAACAAAATATTGAATCACTGTATACATGCAGTGCGAATTTAGTTCATGTTTATACAAAATTTCCTTTCAAGTGAAAACTTCGACGTTTTTCCCCTGTTAAATATAGCCATGTTGGGTATTACAGTTCCGTTTTCATTATCATTTTACTGTCATCTTTATAAAACTCTGTACCGTACAACATCATTTCTCAACTAACCCTTTCGGAGCCAACATAATTCAGTTGCCACAATATGTGCACCAGACACATTACATCGGAAGTATTAAAGTTAAGGGGGAACACTCTCATCACCGGGACTTTAAATCACCCTGAAAAGTCAATGAAGCCGAGAGCCCGTTATTTAAACATACGAAAAGTTGATCGATATATTTAACACCCAGAGTCGCCTTGTGTACTTGAAAACTCGAATTATAGATGAGTGGCCAAATCAGGAACATAATCTGAATATGTCCAATGACAAACCGTGATTGGGCTATCTATTTGAAATCCATTCACCCCTATGGAAGACATGACCTTAACCATCCACACAGGGAGTGTGATTTTCAAATGGGGTTACCTGAATGGGTGAAATCCACACCTGTGTTGGAGATTAAGGTCATGGGGGTGTATGAATTTCAAGTGGAGTAGCCCGTGTGGTGCATAATAATGTGAAACAACCATGAGCATACGTGAATGTGTGACTCCATTTGAAATTCACACTCCCTGAGTGGGATATTAAGGTCATGTCTTCCATAGAGTGTAGGCCCTATAGATTTCAACTGGAATATAGGTTATTTGAAGTGCTTTCACTGCAATTTCTCTCTCTCAAAATAATAATGATAATAATAATAATAATATTATAACACGTTCATAATTGGCAGTGTTACAGTTTTGTAACGCCAATATGCATTTATGGAATGACATTTGCATTTGTAACAACTTATATAATGTTTGTACTCATTTTAACATGTTTAATGCATTTTCCATGCTGATTTCAAATATGTTTGTTTTCGTTTTGTTTTTGTGTTTTTATTATTGAGGAATCACTGAAAATTCCTTTCAAGTCCTGCCACCATTTTTATATACTTTTTGACATCAAGTGGGTTGCAATTTAAGCGCGACTCTGACTTCCCGTTTTTATTCAAATTACCGCCAATTAATTTCAGTGCTTCAATGAATATGACCGTGATTTGTTGTCTCATTGTATAGTACTATCTGTGTGATCTTGATTTGCTGCCAAATTCGTATAATAATAGTCATTTATTTATTGTGTAAAAATTGTATAAAAAAGAAGAGCGAAGGTTTTTGTGTATGGGTGGTATTTTAGCAATGATATATATACCTTTTTAAGGGTATACGATGTATTGTTGGTCGAAGCAGCAAAAAAAAGTAGTTCACAGCATCTTGCGAATGGTAGTGAGCTTTAGCAAAAAATGCATTGCTCAATTAATAGCGAGCGTTTTGAAAAATTCAAATATCACATATATACTTTGTAGGTCCTGTGGTTCTTGAGTTATGTTGTAAAGAGGGCTGACACAACAACACTTTTGTAAAACGTACATAACTCATTAACAACAATAAATTAAATCAAAGTATATGATTTGTAGAATGAACTTTTGCAAAACACCAAAGTGTTATTTTTCAATAATATATTGATTCAGATAATGAAAATCGATTTCTTCGGCTGCTTCGACCAACAATACCTCGTATAACCTTAATAATAATTCAAATGGTATCAATATGATCATTGTATTTTAGTTTCTAGTTATATTTTGGTCAAATTAGGCTATTCCGTTTAAAGTCCAGTCCACACTACCCCTGTGGAAGTTTAGAAATATCTTCCACAGGGGGAAGTACGACTTTCAAATGGATGGTAAACATTTGAATCTCCTACACCCTGTGAGAATGATTCATACATTTTGTAGGAGGGTGAGTTTCAAAAAGATTTGGTTAATGTGCTAATTCCATTTGAAATTCATACTCCCCCTGTGGAAGATATTTCCAAAATCTTCCACAGGGGGAGTGTGGATTCTAAATGGAATAACCCATATTTGTATATGAACTAGTGGCAGCTTTTTATATTTTTATTTTGCCACAGAAAATAAATTTCTGTAGATTTATAGAATTTATATAGAATTGAACCTGTAAAATGAAAACTGCAAAACGCTGACTAAAACAGTCCCAGACCATGTCACCCAATGATCCCCTACTCTTTTTCATCACCAATAATCTCTCAATTTTTTTCATTTTGAATAGATTCTTATTAAGTATCCCCTGTAATAGATTTTATTTTTAATATTTAGTTTTGACTCGAGAGAGTAATATACATGTTGATATCTAAAAGCTAATTTCCACTGTTCCGGTAAATATCAAGATTTTTTTATTCCAAGACCTGCACTGCAAAAAAAAGTGTTCTGAATTAGAACACTAAAAATTGTAACACTTATTGAACATATAAAAGTGTACTGATTGTGAACACCAAGTGTTCCAGACTTTAACACAACAGTATAATTTAGAACACGTGTGTTCACCTTTTGAACACTTGATGTTAACATATTGTCGTCATTTTGTGAACATGGTGTGTTCATGTTTTGAACACCTAATGTTAAAACTTTGAACACAAAGTGTTCCAAATCCTAACACATTTACATGTTCAATGCCATGTAACACTTTAAGAACACATTTACATGTTCAAAATCAAATGTGTTCAGCTTTAGAACACTTGTGTTCTAATCATTTAGAACACTTGTGTTCTAATCTTTGAACACTGAGTTGTGTTCACAAATGTCATACACTTAGTGTTCAAGTCTGGAACATATGACACTTAGGCCTACATATGTTCAATAAGTGTTACAAAAAGGGATGCAATACGCCTACACAAAGCAAAGTACAATGGGTCAATGTATAAATGTACACCTTTATCCGAAATTTAATTGTAACAACAGACTCAGTAGTAAATTACAGCAAACCTAGGGCTAGGCCTATGCATGTTTGACTAGTGCAACATCGCAATTACATCTATTCCATCAGGCATGCCATGGCATGAAATCGACCCGCATACTGACCAGTTGTAAGACACACTCGTCAGAGGTTTAGGCCTACAGTATAATTCACATTAGGCCTATATCAAATTGCAGATTTGCACACTGTCTGACCATGTGACTATTGCATGGTCATGATTGATAAGCTTACTGCGCATTCATTAAAATGCACTAAAACCACGCAATACAAAAACGATGAATTTACATTTTTAGTCTCGTTGTTCTATGATATGTGGAGAACACGTTCGATATATTTGTTTTTAAATAAAATGGTATTTTGTGGGTAAAATCTCACCTCCAAATCCCCGTCCAAATCGCGGTTTCTCACCCGATGACATCGTCTGTTCTATTATACGGTGCAACGACGCATGCGTGGCCCAGCACGTGGTAAATATAGCCTACATACATACAGTGTTCAAAACGAACACATTACATGTTCATTCAGTGTAAAAGTTGTGAACACCTTTATGGGCGTGCACCCAGAGTTATTTGGAGTGTACGGTATAGGCCTAAATTTCAATATTCGACGTAAGCCTACCCCTATAATAGGCCTATTTTCAGGTATTTTCTATAAACCGCAAAATGTTCAATGTTCTTTCATTCCGTGCAAGCTGCAGGCCTGTGTAAAATAAGATGAGAACAACTGATGATCTCCATAAATAATAGAACCAATTATAAAATGGTTTTACAATCAGGCGAGCATTTTATGCTATGCCTATTAATAGTGTTGTGAAAATTGTAGATTAAACATACAGTGTTCATTTTATGAACATTTAGTGAATGATCAAACACTATGTGTTTAAAAGTTTCCTCTGACGTTATGTTACGAACACTAAGCATTACAAAATTGAATGCAGTATGTCAAATAGGCCTATATGTCGAATTTGAACAGGTGGTGTTCTAATGCTGAACATTTCAAACACTATGTGTTAAAAGTTTCCTCTGACATTATGTTACGAACACTAAGCATTCTGAAATTGAATACAGTATGTCAACATTTGAACAGGTGGTGTTCTAATGCTGAACACTTCAAACACTATGTGTTTAAAAGTTTCCTCTGACGTTATGTTACGAACACTAAGCATTATGGTTACGAACACCAAGCATTATGAAATTGAATACAGTGTGTCAAATTTTGCACAGGTGGTGTTCTAATGTTGAACACTTTTTTGAAGTGTGTTCTTTGTTTTTAAAAAAAAAAAAAAAAGACCTTAAACGCTTTGATGCCTTAAGTATATGAATGAAGTGGATCTTCAATTTATGTTTATCGTGTTTCTAAGGCCGCCATATTATACTTCATTAAGGTTAAACGATGTCCTTCATAAGAAAAATTGAAATAATTACAAAACGAAATATAACACTTTTAGTTACATGCATAATATTAATAGTAAGTATAAAAGCGTCGGCGGGGGCATTGTGTTAAGTAAAAACGTCCTTACATAAACCCTTTAATTTGATAGAATAGACTAGACGCAGTAGTTCCTGGGTGTAACTACTTCCACATTAGACATATCATTGCAGTGTAAATGACTAAGGTCTTCCTTGCTAACGGCAATTTGCTGATATAGCCTAAACCATCCAGTATGTTCAGCGACAGGATCATGCGCTAAAAGTAGGACTTTAGGTCATTGAAAGTTAAAATGTTATATTTTGCTCAAAATGTGCGATATATGGATTTCCTGAATTACACGGTGTGCTGTGTACGTGCACTCTTGCCATACTTGCATGCACCGGCAGCATACCGTATTCAGCTAGGTACACATATACGAGTCTAAGCTCATACTCATTACCCCCACCCTATGCGCCGCACCCCAGCACAACCAAACCCCCGCCCCCACCCCACACCCACACCCATTACCCACCCACCCTATACATTTGTATTGAATGACATTTCTGACTGAATAAAACACCCACACCCCCACACCCCCCTTCCCTTAAATACACACATCCTCATAGGTATACCCCCACTCCTACTCCAGTCCACACCCTTTTGACAGTCCAGAGGTCAGAGGTTTTATGTAATAATAGACTGAAGAAAGTGTTTCTGGATTTTAAGAAATTATGATCGGTATTCTTTTGTACAGTAAAAAGAGGTTCTCCCAAGTGGTTGACGCCTTAACATGTTTTTAATACAACTTTTTATAAACAAATGCAACATATTTGACAGATTTCTAAGCTACCTGAAATGTCCTGAGATGAGAGTATTTCTGTAATGATAACATTTCAAAACGTTATAATGAGCTAATGTAACTGGTCATTCTCTCTCAATATTTCTACCACTATTGCTTTCGGCTGAGATCTTGGTAATCCACATTGGATTACTGGATTCATAGGATTTGTTTTCTTCTCAGCGGGTAAGGTAATTGCAGATACATTTTCATTGTACAAATCTACCAGAACTTGACCTAGACATTTCTGAGATTATATTAGAAATGTCCTTCTCTGTGTCATGTTTAAAACTGGAAATATTAAAAGCAGAACTTTTTGTCTCAGACTACGAACTTCGCAGACACCTCGGAAAAGTGCTGTTACCTTCGCTTCAAATTTGACTTTGTCATTGTGCAGGTTTAGTGTCCAAGACTAATTCGAACCGTCAGCAGGCATTTTTCACTACATTAAATAGGAAATTGACTTCAGCTTTACACGTAACAAGTACTTCTCCCGCCCGAAGGGAAAGGGTGCGTCTTTCTGCGAGTTCGCCCACACCTATCACCCTTATTCAAATCTCGCGAGAATTTATAGCCTTTAGCAAATGGATGACAACTACACGCAGACGACACGGGTTTCAAATTTTTACCAAAAATGGTGAAAAGTCACCACAATTGGTACTTTCCTCTGAAATTCGTAGAAATGATATAGAAAATGTGAACATAATATTGGCATTTGAAAGCAATAGTCTGTGGGATAATTTGTACGTCAGCGCAAATGCCTTATATCCGTATGCACTTTTTAAAGTGGTGCAAAAAATGGCAAAATAAATCATATAAAAAATATATACATGCAGATCCGCCGTGATGAGTTTGTACATATACCTGTCTTTTCTGCAGGTTGCCGACACCAACTTCGCCTCGGTTCGCAGAAGCCAGAAGCCCGGCCAGAAGCCAGTGCAGTTTACATGGAGGAGGATTCTGCCTCGTCCGCTCAAAACTCATGACTATATGGTGTTGTTTGATTGCACAAAGATTCTAGTATGTAAAACATTATAATGACAAATCAAATAAGAGTATTAGGGCCTATTTTAAAACCCATATGCATATCGCCTGCTTTACAAAGTTAAACGAAAATATTATGGCGCGCAAATTTGGCGCGAGAAAGTAATCATAGTAATGAAGATGCTATTATTAAAGATAGCTTTTATAGGTTAAAATGCAATCCAAACCCTTTTTACATTGTTATTTCATATTTTCTAAAATCCCTAACATGAACACCCGCGTAAAAAGGGTTAATATCTGCAAAGTTTTGCCCCGCAGAAGTATCAGGTCTTAAATATGTAACGCAAGCACGTGGATATGTTGGCCGATAATCGGTACAACCCTACGGTGGTTTAAATGAGGTAGAACAAAATGCAATCCCAGAACTCATTAGGTGAGGTTAACATGAAGTCTATGTTTTTAAACCATGTTTAAACACTATTTGGAAGTTTAAGTTCTTATTGTTTTGAATCCGGATACTTGATACCATTATTTCGATCTGTATTTTACGCGTATAAAATAGTGTTTAGCATTTAAACACTTTTCTAAACACATTCTTGCCTTCACAATTACAATGTGTTTAAATACTAAACATGTTTATAGAGTATTGATGGATAATGTTTCGCCATTATTCATGCGTTGATGTTTAGGAGTTTGATACCTAAATGTCTAGCTTCTAAATAAGTGAAGGCAATAATGTATTCACTGGCTAAACACAGTTGGGAGTATGCAGTTCGTTACATTAACCCGAATCCAACAGGGAAGTGCCACTTCCCTGCCTGAATTTATAGAGCGAATTGCCAAAAGTTGTGTTCAGTGCATTTCTGTCATTGTCACAATATTCGCAATCATTTCGCAGTTTTTTACTCATGTAGTGCGTCTGCGCAAACACAGAATACAGATTACTGATTGGCTGATCAAAAGGTCATCAATATCGATAAACTGGTTTCGCACCGCGGGTTTCGCACTGGCAAGAAGTTTATAAACGCATTGTCTTACCCCCGGGGTCTTACCCATCCATGTAATATTTCAACAGCAAAGTATTGTGGGTAAACATTAGAGTGGCACTGGTCATTTACCCTTACAATGCACTTTTTGAGGCCAAATAGTGATTGAAAGATTTTGATCATTTCACTTTAGAAACTGTATCATAATTTCAATCCCTTATTAATTACAAGAATACCTATCTAATACCCCAAAATACCTGTATTGTTTACCGCCGTGATTTTGGCCCAGAACGGAAACGCGCATAACCATGATAGGCTAACCATAATCCTCAATCAAGTGTCTATAACTTGGCTTTGGATCTCCGCTTTGGAAGTTGATACATTTAAGTACAGGGTGTCCCTGAAAGAACTACTAAGTATACCGGCGGTAATTTTCATATTACGATAATTTAATACCCGAACCAAACACGACCAAATAATATCTGCGCGAGAAGAACCGCGCATCAATACATATAGCAGATTTTGACCAGGTTAACAAGAAATTAGATTGGAAACATGCACAGGTAAATAAGTCAGAGAATAAAACTCACATTTCTGCCTGTGCAGGGACTTGAACTCAACACCACCTTCGGACAATGCGTCCGAGAGTATCGGATGCACTATCCGATGGTCTGGGGCTTAAGTCCAGGCAGGTATGTTCCAAGTTTTTTCTTTGGCTTAAGGGATCCAAAATGAAGCGTTTATTGCGTTTCGACAGTATTTTTGTAGGACATGAGAGCACCTCAGACCTATCGAATTGCATTCTGAATACGAAGCATGTCTTTCTGATATCAAATAATTTTCATTTTTTAAAATCACAATATAATACAAATTTTATGACAAATTATAAAATTTGATATTTTTCAAATTTTTGATATATAACAGTCCTCGAAGTAAATTATATAAATCTAATGATATATTTTAAAGTGTATGTAGCAGGGAGGAAAAAGCCGACGGTCAATTGAAAATTTTGACCTTTCATATTGAAGATATGGATTTTTTCCCAAAAAGACCTAATTTTTTTGGTGTTTTGGGAAAAAAATCCATATCTTCAATACGAAAGGTCAACATTTTCAATTGATCGTCGGCTTTTCATCCCACCTACATACACTTTAAGTATAAATCATCAGATTTATAAAGTTTACTTCAAGTACTGTTAAATATCAAAAATATCAATTTTTAATGATTTGCCATAAAATGTGTATTAAATTGCGAATTTCAAAAAATCAAAATTATTTGATATCAGAATGACATTCTTCATATTCAGAATGCAATTCAATATGTCTGATGTGCTCTAATGTCCCAAAATAAATACTGTCCAAACGTTCATACCCCAGCCCTTAATTTGATGTAGTTTGTATTATTTGAGAGTTTCTAGCGTACAGTATAAGTATCTTCCCGTGTATACAATCATGTTAATATGTTATTCAATTGTATAAGTTTTTATATACTTTTGAGTTTTGAAAATTGATCGTTTCGTTCTTGAAACATAAGAATTTTACGAAAATACATATTGATCAATCTGTTCCATCACGGATTCAAAAATAATCACGGATCATAAGGCATGTTGTCCAATATAGAGTAAGAAATGGTATAATTTCTGCTTGACTCATTGAAATTGATTAAAACATTAAGCATTTTTCAACTTAATTATTATAATTCAAAATTCAAAGAGTATAATAGCTGTTTTATTTTTCAACAACATTTCCGTGTTCATTTATTTAATTGTATTTCCAAGCCTTTTCAAGTAACATTGGCATATGAATTCCGTTCGTTTTCAGAAAGCAAACTTGGAAATCCAGATATTTTCTTATTAAAAAGTTATCCTCTATTTAATAGTAGGGTGGTGTGCTCTTTTCTAGGATAGCCCATTAAACTCTATACTCAAAAATGAAAGTTTCCGCCGCGGTATAAGTCTTACCGGGACGCCTTGTATTCGTTTCACCACGATCATCTGCATCAAAAGCCTATCAAAGGTCAGTGCTTCGATATTTCATGGAAAGTTAATCATTGATATCTTTTAAGTGTTCTAGTTGTTGTGGTTAATCGGGGAAATTAACGGGTGTATAAAAGAATGCAAATTATTACATATTAAAAGTCACTTGTTTTGTAAAACAACCTGTATTGTTTTTGTGTGTAAGTTATTAAATTTTGTAATGAATTTAATTTGAATTTGATTCGGTACGGTGAACTTAATGAAATAAGTGTCCAGTATGTGACATGTCAAAAGTTTAACTACGGCCATATGTATTTTGATTGAAATTGGTGTAACTTAGCTATTATTGTCATCATGTCATGAAAAGTATCATAATTAATATAAAATCTTAATTGTTGTGGTTAAGAAGAGTTGAAACGTACAACAAATATGTCACAATGATATTGGCTTCTCGCGATAAGATTCACATCAAATTCTATAATTAAAGACCGAATTAAAAAGACTAGTTTGCGTCTGACGTCATGGCAAAGGCGCCGCGCCGTGATTGGTTTCTGACCTGCGCAGTATGGCATTTTTGGTCTGGTTGACAGGACGTCATACGCAAACTAGTCTTTTTTAATTCGGTCTTCAATTATAATGTTGTTATTCTTTATACTCAAAATGATGAAATAATATTATTAAGAAGGAAAGGTTTCTGTCCATTTTAAGCCAAAATAACAAGGTAAAATGAAAGAAACGCCGGGGATTAATGGATACGATATTCTATCAGAATTGTTCTGTTGACATGACAAACATTACAAACATGTCAAAAAATCAAGTTCGAAAAACAAAACAAAAATAAAACCACCAATTTCATATTATAAGATCGTACATTTAATATGGCTTTCACACTAGAATTACGAAGGGGGTTATGGTTGTACCACCCCTCCCCCCAAGATTTTTTATCTATCACAAAAAACGCACACGTTTACGCCCAAACGACCTAAACTAATCGTAGATCCATCGATCCTTTATGCTCATAAAAGTTTTACCCCAGGACCTTACCCGGGGGTAGGACCGGCAGTCAAAGATGACCATGGGTGGGGGGGGGGGGTGAAGCCCACCATTGGTTTTTACAGTTAAATCAATGATTTTCTTTTCCTCCTGTGAAATTATTCCAAAAGCTATACTTTTTACTTTTAGATTGAGGGAAAAAATCGGTGAAAATCGCATTTTTGTAGAATTTTTAGCCGAAAATCATAGCCAGAATTTCCCAAATTTGCATGGGCGCCATCACATTATGACGTCATAGAGGTATTATGCGGGGCATGTTTGTACTTATTTTGGAATCACTGGATAGAGCGTTCAAAGGTCCAGGGAAAATGACATGATTAATTAGGTGTCGCTGGAGCCGAAATGGAATACCAACTTCTATTTTACAGGGCGGGGGCTTCTGCGTCCAAGTTCGAATCCCGGCGGGCCTCCGGGTTCTCTCTGTTTGATGGTATACGGCACGTGCCACGGTTTGAGATGCATTTTCGGGAAATTTGGTATAGGGATGCTCTTTATGTCCACGCTCCCAAATTTAAATTGGGTGTATTTGGACAACGTCTCTCTCTAAAACGCCAACTTTTGACAAATTGGGTGTTTGTTTTTGTCCAGCTATAAATATATATTAAGATAGGAATGGGTCATGCATAATACTTGGGTAGGCATATAAAGAGAATCAAAATTCCCGAGTCCGCGTGTACATCCCCGTACAAAACTTTTGAAGAACCCTATACAATAATAAGCCTATCCCGGTTCTAATTTTGTCAACGATGCACACAACCAATAAATATGCAAGTACCTTTCTAAATACGGAAATGAAACGATATTGACAGTAAGATTTAAAACTTAATATTTTCATTATGATGATCATGATATTCTGCATGTATAGTGTTTGCATAAATTTTCTTCAATATTAATTTCTCGGTTGTTCTTATGACTCTTATCGCCTAAAGATATCATAAGATGAGTGGTCATTATTATTCAAGTCAGATTAGGGATCTTCCCATAATGCAATGCTGCAGAAGTGTTATACGCATGTGCAACAGTATTGATAAGTACTCTCTAAATTCCTAAGATTTAAAAATAAGTCTAAGAGACTTGTTAGAATGACAAAACCTTTCAGAGACTTAAAATTCAAATCTTTATTAGAGTAAAATTTAAATCCATTAGATTTGAATTTTAAGTCTTTTCAAGGTTTTGTCCTTCTAATAAGTCCCTGGAATTTAGAGAGTAGGAAGCGTTATGTTCAACACATAATTCCTCACGAGATGTTAAATAAAATTATTGTAAATAACCCGAATAAAAAAGTTCATGACACTTGGTTGTTTTTAACACCAAATGGGTAAACTCTTAATATTGTTTTCAGAATACGATCGTACAAAAATTATAAAAACTTTAAAAAAAGTAAATATAGTCAAAATACAATTCTTGATAGAGCAAAATTGAAAGCGTTGAAGTTTAAAGAAGTGCGATGCGATGCACGCCGCTGATGTCACCTCTATCTTTCTTGGGAAGAGGAACGATGTGGAGACGCAATTAAGGTTACACAAAGAAACGTATAAAAGACGTATAAAGTTGTTCTCTAAAACAGAGTTTTCTCTGCCCCCCCCCCCCACCCGGCAACCCCATATCATGGTTGCCCCCTCCCTATCCCTGCAACATAGGATGATTCACGGTGCCACGGTTTCATAGGTTCGTGGTCATTGTCCATGTAGATTGATACTAATGATAGGCCTACACCAAGTACGCTTGAGTTCATTTTTTTCTGCATGGCTGTTTCTATTATTAACTTACTCCCCTCTGGAATCAAGCCTTGAAAAATCCATTGTATAACCTTCAGCATGGTGCAAGTTTTCATCTAACGGTGTCATCATAAAAACTGAGAAACTTCGTAAAGACCCGACGTATAAAAGAGACACCTTTTATTTTAAAGTGCCTTTTTATTTTTTTAATATCTGCATTCATTTTGCAAAGCATTGTTGGATTAAAGCGACTAGTTTTATCCCCTTATTTACATTGTCAATAAAAATCCAAGATGGCGTCCGATAAGGCACCTGCAGATCGGAAATGATGCGCGTGTAATGCAGCATCCAAACAAACAACATGATTTCAAGGGTCACCGTAAGGTCACAGGTTTCAAAACTTCAACCAAGCTTACAAAATTGGCGTAAAATTACATCATTTATAGCGGTGGTTTCTCATTTGCGAAATGTGGCACAGTAAGGACCATGAATGAAAAATGTAGAACATATTTCCTATTTTTAGTTGCTCGCAAACAACCATCAAAGAAATAATGTTCAGATCGTTGATCACAGGTTCAAAACGTAATCCAAGCCTACAAAAGTGGCGTAAAATAACATAACAATGGGGTGCGGTTTTTAATTTGCGAAATGTGGCATGTAGGCCTAAATAGTAAAAAAATAACATAATTATTTCCTAGTTTTACACGTTTGCAACTATAACCGCCGAAAAATATGCTCATATCGCTGGTCACACGCTCAAAACCGGGTTACAAATCTTAACCCCCCCCCCTCAGCACTACCTGCCGATCTAACATTGCCTCTGATTGGTTAATTACATGATATTTTCACTTTAATCACCAATCAGAATGGAGCTTTGCAAATAATTCACCCCAATTTTTTCTGATGAAATTATTCTAACAATGTTGCTGATTGGGCCAATTGATTATGAAAACTTCATTTTGGCCAATCGGCAGGTAGTTCTCATGGGGTTAATTCAAGCTTTTTGGATGGACGTAAAATGACAAATATAGCAAAGCGGTGGTTTCTCGTTTGCGAAATGTGGCTTTGTGTGGCCTATGAATTAAAATGTAGAACATTTCATATTTTTTACACTTTTGCAAAATATGATGCACCATTACTGCTAAAGAAATATGCTCAAATCGCTGATTACAGGTTCGAAACGCCATTCAATCAAAAATTGATGCAAAATGACATAAAATGTATAACATTAACAAGAGATGGTTTCTCATTCAGTGGCGTAGCGCCATAGGGGGCCGTGGGCACGTGGCACTAGATCTGAATTTTTAGAAAATCACATACTGAAAATTGCCGAAAAATGGCTTGTGCCCCCGCCTCCCGTCAGACCCGATGTGTTCCCCCCATCATGGTCGGTGCCTTCCCCATGTGCGTATATTGAGGGGGCTTTGGGGCGCCAGCCCCCGGCAGGCGGCATAGGACACGCAACACGGACGTACGAGGCTGGCGAAGATACAGGGCTGACAGCCCCATTCACAATACACGGTTAGCGATTAAAATGGACAATTAACATACTTGCAGTGGGGTACTTTGCAGAACCCCAACGGTTTTAGAGTAAGATAATTTTGCTTTGACACCACATAACAAATTTAGAATTGTTTGTGAAGATTTCATGATTATGTGTTAATCCAATGGCGACGTCAAAAATAGCGATATCGCATCCACCATCATCTGGCCCCCGGTAAAAGTATTATAGGGCAGCAAAAACGGAAGGGCGACAGAAGAAGAAAGAGCGGCAAAAAGGATTATTAAAGAAAAAGGGCGGAAAATTGTTTTTAAAAAATGTTATTATTTTTTGCACTTCACGTTTTCAAACCATCGAAAAATATATCGGGCCAACCTTTTCAGCCCCAGGTATATGAGCAGCCTGAGCACTGCTCCCCCCACCCCCAATCCACAATTCTCATTCGCGGAAATATGTGGCATGTAATTATATTGCTTTAATAGTAAGTAAAACATATTTCCTATAGTTTTATTCGTTCTCGCAAATACGACACATAAAACTAAAATTATGCTCACCTCGGCCAAGTCCACTACCAACCAAGCTTCTTACAAAAGTAGCGGAGCAGGACAAAAGTAACCGATAAATTTTGACAAAATAGTAAAGCATTCCATTATATTTGTGCAAATTAAAATCATAATCAGGTATCATAAACATGATAAATATTATGTTCAGGTCATGGGGTCCAATCTTTTCATCTTTACGGAAGCTTACAAAATTGCCGTGAAGTCACTGGTTCTTCGTTATGCTTAATATAACAAATATTCTGTCGCGAAAACAAGAAATGAAACATATTTATTTATTTTTGATTTGCATTGTATACCATATAACTATCTGATTATAACATCTCGGTCATGATCACGGTGACTGTCAATCAAGCATTCAAGCTCACATAGTTAGCATACTTAGCCACAACCTGAACAAATAAGCACATGAGATTTCGGATGTGAACCCCAGCAAACATAAAACGTTTTGAAAATGTTTTAAGCAGGTTATATTTTGGGTTTTAATTTTAGTAAAAATATGTGCCAAAAATCTGAATTTCGATGATTTTTAGGTCGATCCTTCATGTAATTATTTCGTGTAATCTAATCCTAACCCTAAGCCTAAGCCTAATCGTAATCCTACCCCTAATCCTAACCCTAATCCTAACCCTAATCCTAACCCTAAACTAACCCTAACCTTAACCCTAACCCTAATTTCGTGTACAATTACATGAAGGAATAATCGATGGGCAAATCACAGAATACCTAACATGTCTACGCCTTGGAGAAACGCCTCACCCATTTTTGAGCAACAGCCATGACCATGATAAAGACACAAAAATTAACATATACTTCTGATATAAAATACAGCTTTAGCAAACAGGTACGCCGCAGAATCAAATTTATTCACCGCTCGGTTCTTATTTACCGCTCAAATTTTACACTCCGTGATCAATAACAGAGTCACAAATTTCGGACAATTTCATTTCAAAAGCCCCAATTTCAAGCTCTCATTCATACGCAGCGGAAATGGTCGCAATTATCACCGACTATACAACAGAGCGCAATTCTTTTAATAAAATGTGGGACCTTTAGAAATTATTTTAAGCAAAAAGTTATCGCTTTACTATTAAAGATCGGGATCTGTGGTGTGGTGGATTAAATTGTTAAATAGTGGTTGACTTACATGAAAACAATATGCTATTAAATCACAATCTTTTATTCTTAAATGAATTTGGTGTAATCAAAGTGTCCATCCACCGAATTTGGCCGGCATTATCAAGGGCTTTGGCCGTTCGATAACATGGATAAGGTAAAAGTCTAAAATTCCATGCCTGTATTCAGGCACAGGCCAGAGTGACCATGCGCTAAGAGCCACAACATGCTCATCTATAAAGGCACAGTTCGCTAACCCCAATACAAAATTATACATTCGTATGATTCGTTGCATGACCTTTAAAAATATGAGTACAAAAACTCATGCTCTGCAGCTTGAGGTCAAATTTTGCACTATGATTGTTTAATTGAAGTTATTGTACTATGGCATTGGGATGAGGAGAAGAGGAAATAAGATGCTACTAGAAAGTTTGTATTATAACAAGAACTGTCTTTAAAAAGACAACACCACATAAAATAGTATTATGTCTTCATCCGTCAAGTACATACCGTCTATAAAGAACTGTTGGGAAACTGCTGACAATCTCTGAAAAACTCACGATCAGAAGGTTTGCAGGTCACTGTGCAAGGAGCAAAGAGGAAGGGGTATCAATGGTGCCCATGCGGCACACACCGACATCGCCTGGCTAATAATTATTTGGTGCAGCAGAGACATTAAAATGAATACACGGGATCGATACACGTGAATTGCTATGCACGATTTTGATATCAGACGAAAATCTTCGGATACTGGGTCAGAAAATGATGAATAGGCCTATCTCCCGTAAATGAATTTTTTTCTCAAGAAACCAGATGTGGTCTCATACACTTGAAAATACGTGTTGAACAGATATTATAGTCGTTAGCGTGCGCTTTGAAAATTGGCCGTGCGCTTTGAACTCAAAATTTGACCAAAACTCTCAATTTTATATTGCGTTGGTCCTGTATGGACTACAGCGCGCAGCAGGCTATAGCGGCACTCACTCAAGTGGAGAGAGTATACCCATTGAATGTCGCGTATACAAGCTTGCTCACACAGCGAGAAATCAATTACCCCGTCTATTTTAGTAGCCTTAGTCAGTTCACTTCGCTAATAATATGCATCTCATAAGGTCCGAATAAAATGGCCATGGGTGGCTGTGGATTCAACCTACCATGGCGATTTCTACTATGAAGATATCGGGGCGATGTCACTGTGCGGCATCCCAAACACAGGAAACGAGCAAGATGCCCATAAGGATTGCGCCAATATGAGCTAATATGTTGGAAGACGATACAAGACTAACAGGGCATGACATCAAAAATTGAACGCTGGATAAAGCAGTTTGGACATGTTGGCATGGTTGAAGAGCCATAAGGTATATTGCTGATAGCGATCGATAGGCAAACGTGATGCATGCTGGGATGGAAAAGGGCTCAAAATCGCGATCTCGGATGACGAATTTGATAGCTTTTGAACCCTTTTCATTCCCAGCATGCATCACGTTTGCCCATCGATCTCGATCGGCAGTACCCCTTATTACGGGAGTCTGATTAAAAGATTCGACATTTAAGCAATAAGGCTAGCTTCAGACTCCGTATTGTACGTACAATATTGTATGTACAATACTTTTCGTGACGTCAAAAAGTATTACACGTGCAATAAATATACGTGCCACGACGAGTTGAATCAGATTAAATAACGCGCTATAACCCTGACGGTTCATTGTTTGCTAAATCCAAGCATGAGAAATTTCTACTGCTGCTGATGAAAAATCCTAGAGTGCGTTTGGAGGTTCTTTCTGCACTTCACCAGTAGCCTAATAAATTCATAAAACAATACAAATCAAATAAAGATTTAGGGCAAATGTTTTTACTCACTGCTCATCTGATCCACTTTCCCAGGAAACTAAATACCGATACTCCTTAGTTTTTCCCTGACTTTCCAGACATAATTATGAGTAAACATCAAATTTAATGTTTACAAAACAATCAAATATATATACATTCTTTTGCATTTTGTACATAAATATTGATATCAATAATGTAGGCCTACAAAATTAAAAAAAGGGGGCCTAAGAGTATGTCTATTTTTAATCATATACTAATTCCGCCATGCCCAAACATATCTTATTATGAAATCGTGTAATGGAAGTGGAACCCAAATTCCAATCAAAAATAAAAACAAATTTGTTATCAAATACACTAGGCCTATACATTGTATTATAGGAATTTAATAGATTCATTTTAATTAATAAATAGATTAACACGGGTAATGGACAAGGAATATTTGGCAATACCGGATTTACCAGAGAGCCGGTGGATAAAGAAATTAATTAAAATTAAAACAAATTAAATGAGAAAATGAAAGCAAGGACATTTGGCGAAGTATTGTTTTAGAATTCGAAGGAGTCCTAAATGTTATCCTGGCCCCAGGACACTGATTAATGTAAATTCGACCCATAGTTATTTTATCTACTTTTGCCAGCATTCAACCTGTTCAATGTGATTTATGCCTATTTTAATAAAATTCCGAAATCTGACGTATCAACGTTGTATCGTGCACAAATTATGATTCGAGACTATTTCATTTGACACGGTTGTATGGATTTCAGAAGATCGGTCCTATAATAGATATCGATTAGAGAATTACAGCAAGAGGCTTTGAGGATGCCGTAATCCTCTTGACCATCAACCAATCAGAGAGACATATTTCAGAATTATGTTCGTATATTTGAAACTCTTTCAACTCTGAAATATATATTTCAAGTAATCTCGTTTCACATTAACACGTTTATGGATGTATTGGGATGATCATAAGTAGGTCTATAACATACACCCATACACCATCATAACATGCCTCAACGATATCAACATGTAAAAAGCTGTTGCAAATTCATAACACAACGTGTTATAATGTATAATGTTATATGCCAAAACTTTAAAAACAATGAAAATATCAGTATCAATCAAATCAAAACCAGAATAAATACATAGGCCTACAAATAATACTTAAGAAACTGACTAAATCAATATATGACTAAATGTCAGTATAAATAATGAATCGCTAAATCAATTAATCAATCAGTAATCAATCAATCAATCAATAAATAAATAAATAAACAAATAAATAAATAAACAAATAGGCCTAAATAAATAAATCTATAAATAAATACATAAATAAGAACTGAATGTGCCATTTATATTATTATTACAATTTTAATATTATTAATATCGTTAGTATTAATAGGCCTTTTAATATTAAGTACAGTTGAATACAAAAAGACATGAAAAGATGTTCATCATTCCGTGCACGAACACTCACTAAATTTACCACTCTTAGAAATTTGGCAACTACGTATCAATTAAGCAACCAATGATTGTAGCACAATATATATTTTCCCGGTACATACTATTTATTGCACGTGTAATACTTTTTGACGTCACGAAAAGTATTGTACATACAATATTGTACGTACAATATGGAGTCTGAAGCGCGCTTAAGGGAGGAACTAATGAACCTAAAGTCTTAATCTCATGGGAGAAGATTAACGGAAATAAGTTTAGAGAATCGCTTCGCTATGGATTCAAGTCACTCATATTTTGCGTGAAGAGAATAGCATGATCGGAATGAGAAGAAGAAAATACCACTATTAATTTTTATAGTACATGGCGCTGTGTGTTTGGGGTGTTAATTTGCTGTACATTTTAATTGAACCAATGTTTTTGGCATCCTTACACTTCAAATAATAAAACTAGAATTATGATTGGGAAGCATATAGGGCATAGAAGAAAATGGAACCAATTCTAGTTTTATCATGTGAGGTGTAAGGATGCCAAAAAAAATTTGGTTCCGCTGATGTAGCAAGATAAAATGCTATTCCATATATCACTACACAGTACAATACACTATTATCAGTTTAAGGGAGGTGGAGGTCCCTTATACCTACGGTTTAAGTTAAGGGAATCCATCACAAAAGGATTCACTCATATCCTATAAATGTATATTAAACCACACGCAGTATGACGAAACGTACATAGCGACATCGTGATCATTCATATACAGGTGTATAATCTGTCTATCATATTTTGTTGCCCGGGGTGAATAGTTCACTTGGTCACATCGCGTTTTCCATCCTATTCTTTGGCGTTAATGAATCGGAACTCCGTGTTTGGATTCAGCGGTTTTACGGCACGCTACATGCCTGCTTTTGTTTCTCGTGTATCCATATTTCCCATACTACACGGTGTACACCACCTTACGCCATACATAAATTCGCCTAGCCCCGTTTCCCTAAATGAAATTTAAATAAAGTACTCTGTCTTCTAAATCAGGTCACTTGTACCGCAATTCGCCAGCGAAGTTGGTACATAATTCCTTGGTAACTGGGTCACGTACATGCCATATACTTTGTGTTGCGATCATTTCGATCGTGGTGCAGAACTCAAAACCGTGATCCAGTTGACATAGTGATAATCGGATTATACACGTAACACTTCGCTGGCGAATTGTGTGCAGATCCGTCGGAACACGCTCCCTAACCCTAACCCTAGCGCTAACTAACCTCATCGTGACAAAGTTCATTTCCCATTGAAAAAGCGTTATCCGACGGATCTGCAGTCGACCATTCTGATACATTAAATATTCATATTGGTTCAGTTTTACACAAAAATATGTCATTGAAAACCCTCCCACTCGGGATGTTTCAAAAAGGTGATCGAGCTTCCTTAGCCTGTGCAGTAAATTAGCATTAAATAAATTTGATTCTAAAAACACTTTTAGAAACATTTCATTATGGCGTATACTGCTGTGTTCCCATCCTTGCCCCGCTGCAATATTGTAAAGAAGTTGAGTATACATTATTAGTAGTGTTCTACCTGTGTAAACTTGACCATGCAAGTAAACTTTTGTTTCATTTTTGTGATTTTTAAAAGAACAAATAAAAGTCAAATACATGCTCATTGTTGTCTTTTGTTTTCTATGTATCAGAATTTCCCATGCATGCATTTCATTTATATGCCGAAGAACTTGGCTTAAAATCAAGTATTTCAGTCTCAATATGATGTCATATGTGATTCTTATGGAGGTGAGTCCAGTAATTCAAATAATACATGCACATGCAGAGATATTTTTTCTTGTCAAAAATCTCACAAAATTGTCTATAAATGGACCCTTTTGAGGGTTAAAGCTATTCTTTTCATCAAGCTCCAAGCCTGCAGTACTGGTTATCACGAAGACGTATATTTTCGATGAATGTCAGAAGAAATTTGGTTGTTTAATATTTGCAGTTAACATGATAAAAGCTATAAGAAAATTCTCTCTACCGTCTATGATATAATACTCCTCTCCATTGCTGCAAGTGAGCTCGCATCAATTCCAAACAGGTTGGCGGAGACACACGCCCATGACGGCGGGTGAAATTGCGCTGACAGAGGCACGGACAAGTGGGAATAGTAGGTCTTGAACCTAAAGTGGAACCTAAAAGTGACCTCATGAAAAAGTACTGAATACCTCTAAGTGTACTTTTGTTCGTTTGTTTATCTGTTTGTTTCTCACCTGATTATTTGTAATGCGTTGGAGCCAAGTTATCATGGTTTATATAGCAAAGACAGGGACCTATCGAAAACTTTAATCAAAAACTATAGTCATAGTTGTTATCCAATTTAATTAAAGCACTTAACACAAATGACCATATGGGTATGCTCCCCGGAAAGACCCCCTTTTTTGGATTTCGAACCTCCGAAAGACCCCCTATATTTGACCAAAAATAGAGCTTCGAAAGACCCTTGATTTTGATAATTTCAGCTCTAAAGGACCCCCAAATTGCTCATTCCTCATATTTCTGGTTTTGTCAGGCGATTTTCAACCAAAAAGCCAAGAAAGACCCTTGATTTTGACTATTCGCAGCTCCAAAATTCCCTAGTTTACTTGTTCACAGCCCGGTTCGCAGCTCCAAAAGACCCCCTTTTACCGGTACGCCGTCAGCTCCCAAAAACCCACCACCTCAAAATTCCGGGGGAACATACCCACCAAGAATTTTTGATGTGCCCCCCCCCCGGGGTCAGACTAGTCCACACTTATCCTGTGTTACCATTTCGCCTCGATCGCTCCGGTCCTTGGGTCCTGATTATGGGGACCAGGCTCAAACAAAATGATCAAGTCAAGTTAAAGAGCCTTTTATAAGAATGCTGGCTTACATGTTATATGGACAAAAATAAGAAACCGATTTGAAGAAAAGGAACAAGGAAAAGAAAGTCACTCCCAACAATTATACCGTCAGTTTTTGGGTCGAGAGAAAAGAAATGCTTAATCCAAATCAACTGCCACCGAGGCTTGCTATATATAATAGACCTTTGGGCAATGATCGTGTATATTTGGGGTGATGTATGCCACAATTTTGCCGGCTCATTTATAAATGATATTAATTACCCATATGGAACCAACTTTCTTAGAAACACAAGTTAATGAAAACAGTACCTGGCAATGACTCTGTAATATTTTTGCATCAAGTTTCAAAGTTACGCCTATCTTCTTAAAATCTTGACCAAGATGACATAGCACAATACAATATTGGACAGTGTCGGTATCAGTCAAATGCTGCAGGCACATTTGAAGTCACTTTAAGGACACATGGTTAACGTAAGCTCTATGCACTTTTCTTCGTTTTGCTTTGCAAATCAAACAGTGTTTCTCAGAATTTTAATTTAATATAATTATCGTAAAATAGGAAACGTTGAACTGGAAACTCGGAAAAATTTACTCAAATATCTCCCTCATGGTTTATGAATAACTATACATTAGGAAATGAATTTGGAGAAAATCTTTTGACAATAAGATACTATGCTGAGCCATCAGCCTAGGTGGCTCACGCTCCAGTAATTTCAGATGATTGAGCTCAGTAATACATCAAAGAATGTCTTCCAATTCATGAAAACAAATAGATAATCAGCTTATCGGATTAAAAGCTTAGAGGAACGGTCTTGCTGCTCAGCGAGTGTTTGTAATTATCAGAAGGTTTTCTCCAAATTCATTCTCTAATGATGTCACAATGTGACAATTCAGTAAGTGATACATTGACACCAAAAATTGAGTTAGCTTGAAATTCTCCGGCCCGGACAAGGAACTTACTGCTAATTGTCTAAACTTGTGCGAAACTCGGGGAGCTGATCCTGGCTGCGAAGGATAATTGTGGAATGTCTACAGTGTGCGCTTCTTAGCAGCGGGCTTAGCACAAAGTCCCTGTGTTGATGACGTGTGCCGTAGTGCCGGGCCGTAGTGGTTAGACTATGCCATAGTCGATTTTTGATAAATAAAAATGTTATTAATCATGATGAACGCATTCAATTGAACTCGAAATTATACTGATATTTATTACATCAAAATACTAGTATAAAATGGTTATGAAAAAGTTTATATAATTATATTTGTGACAGTAAAAGTAAAGTATACGTAGGCTTATATTATTGAATGCAACATATCATAATGGCATAAATGGCACTTCAATACTGAACAATTCTGATTTTAGAATCTGCCAGTTTATTAATCGCGAAATTCCAGGTTGGGAAGCTAACAAACAGATGGAGTAGGGTGACTGAAAAGAACAGATGTCATGGATGTGAAAATCTATCAATTGTGCACACATTAATTAAATCAGAGCTTAAATACAATATCCAGAGTATGCACAATGGGCAAGTGGACTACGGGGTAGTCTATATTAGGAAATGAATTTGGATAAAATCTTTTGACAATAAGATACTATGCTGAGCCATCAGCCTAGGTGGCTCACGCTCCAGTAATTTCAGATGATTGAGCTCAGTAATACATCAAAGAATGTCTTCCAATTCATGAAAACAAATAGATAATCAGCTTATCGGATTAAAAGCTTAGAGGGAAGGTCTTGCTGCTCAGCGAGTGTTTGTAATTATCAGAAGGTTTTCTCCAAATTCATTCTCTAATGATGTGACAATGTGACAATTCAGTAAGTGATACATTGACACCAAAAATTGAGTTCCCGGCCCGGACAAGGAACTTACTGCTAATTGTTTAAACGTGTGCGAAACTCGGGGAGCTGATCCTGGCTGCGAAATATAATTGTGGACTGTCTAGGATGTGCGCTTCTTAGGAGCAAGTCCATGTGTTGATTAATGGAATGATGTGGGCCGTACGCGACAACCAGTAAAGTGTGCTGAGGATTGTGGATCAACGTCTAGGCGTTGTGCCTGTGCGTATATATAGCGCACTATAAACCACCATATGGAAAGGTTTCTATACAAAAACGATTCCCTTTATAAACCATCATGCGCACAGTTTGCACCTCGATACACATGAGCACACATTTCCGTCCAAGAGCTCTCAAGCAAGCGGTGAATTGTCTCCGAACAGTCTTTGATTACACTACACTGTTGAGTGCATAAGAGCTATGGAGCATCTAGCTGAAAATGGACCTCTTTTATTGTTTTTTGTCGAAACCTCAAGTGTTCCCTTCGTCCAATCAGATTATTTTTTATATCAAACGAAAGCTAACACTTCCCCAAACACTTTTCGTCACTAGGTCAACAGATAACGCAATTCAATTAGCAAGGCGAATGTGGAAATCTGTTGAAAACTACCTATATCCAAGGTATCCAAATTGACCAAAATGTAGGTTTTAAAAGTCAAAACTTCAAGTGATCCTTATAATATTTTTCAAATTTAATATCATTAAATTCATAGCACACTTATATTGTCCATATACTATCGTCACTAGAATGAGCAATGGCAAATTCTCTTTAAATTGCAAATCTTGTGCAAAAAGTTACTATTTTCGCCTGTTCTGTCATACGGTTGGAAATTCAATGAACTATAACTTTGCTAAAGAGCGCTTACAAATTGATATGTGCGATTTTTTCTTTTCTTTTCAATGAACCAATTTCCACATCATCTTCTTATACGAATTGTGACTTGTACCCCACCAACCACTTAACAATTGAGACTAAATTGTTTGTCCAAACTTACAATAAAGTAAATGGTAAAAAATAGTAAACATCCGTCTATTTCTCCCGGCGTTCACCGCACCCTTAACAACAAGTAACCGCACCTTCAAATGGATACAGTATCTGCCATTTTTCAACAAGTTTCCAATCCGCGGTTTATCTCGATCTCATCAGCTTTGGGGTTTGATCGTTTACATGTATAAGCCTCATGAAAAGTACATCTAGAGGTACCCAGTACTTTTTCATGAGGTCAGTTTTAGGTTCCGCTCAAGTTCAAGACCTGCTATTCCCCCTTGTCCATGTGTCTGTCGGCACAACTTAACCTGCCGTCATGGGCGTGTGTCTTCGTCAACCTGGAGGCTGTATGGGATCAAATGCAGATGAGGATTCGTCCAGCTATTCCAGTTGACATTCATCCACCCCCTACCCTACGAAAGACACTAGTCTTATTCTTAATCTTCAGGGGTATTCAATTTTGTGGAGTCACCCGTTCAGGTATACCCCATTTGTAATTCACATTCCCTGCGTGGAAGATTAAGATAACGACTTCCATAGGGGTTATGTATTTCAACTGGAAAAGCTCAGGATCTTCGACATGCTCATCTGTCAGGACACAGTTCTTTAACCCCCACATATTTGTACATTCACAGAATGAACTTTGAATATGTTGGGTACAAAAACTCATCCTCTAATCATTTGAGGTAATTTTGAGTTACATAATTGTTGAATGGAGGGAGGGAGGGAGCACGTTGTGCAATTGGTAATGAGCTCATAGTTGATCTTGAGAGTATTCTCTGCGAAGTGAGTGAGGTTGCATTTTTATGATTTGTAAGGTTCTTCTCCCAAAATATTCTCAGCACTACATACAGACTCGTCTTGAAAGGTTTCTCATACGGTTATACTCTGAACAAGAAATGTCTTTTAAAAAGACAATGCAGTGATAAAAGTAAAATTGTTGCACTTTCATTTTACATACTGGCAAGGACTTCGTAAAATGAAAGAGCTGTTTTATAATAGAAGTGACACGTAAATAGAAGAATGTAAGCCGATTCAAGTTTGTATTATAATCGTTTCTTTATTTTGTTCTTAAAAACCCACAAGGGTTGTACACATAATTATGTTGAGATCCCAAAGTGCTTATTTCCTTTACAGAACCATACAAGTCTAAAATGGTTCTTTCTGTCATTTACAGAACCTTTAGTTCGTTGTAGAACTATTTAGGTTTCTCCATACAGGACGGCTTAAGAACCATTTTTAGGTTCAACCTGGAACCTTTGCATAAGGGGCTGTGCAATAATTATGTGTACCCCCGGGGTGGTGAATTTTCAAAATGGTCTGCCAAAAATCGCTTGCCCCCCTTTGACCGTGCCAAAAATATTTGCCCATCCCCCCTCTTGACGTGTCAAAAACCCTTTCCCCCCCCCCCCCCCTTACACATGCAAGATTTTGGGGAACCCGAATTTAAAATCTTAAATTGTCTTATCATATAATGCGAGCGCAGCGAGAAGGACATTTTGCATAATTTGAATGTGTTCCTAACGTTTTCCTACACCTTTTTAGAGCGTATGGTGCCCAAAATATCAGGCTGTGCCAAAAATCGCTTGCCCCCCCCTTTCGACCTGCCAAAAATCACTTGACCCCCTTTCGACCTGCCAAAAATGCTCCCCCCAGGCTCCTTTTGGCTAGACTGGGGTAGGCCTACAGGCTACACATAATTATTGCACCACCCCTAAGCGAGGTTTTATTTTATTCTATAATAGTATAACTGTCAAATGAGAACGAGATTCAACCATAGCATGATAAGATGGATACCAGTTAAGTACCAACAACAGTAATACCAACCAACTAAATCAAGAAATTCACAGCACTGTGACTGACATGACTGACTACTTTTAAGCAAATTGGTATATAAAAGACACTGCATGCCCACTATTTTGGAAACATTGATAATTGAATTTATTTTAATTGAATGATTATACAAAATATCACTTGAAATTTACGTGTATTAAATGTGTAATACTTAGTATCCAACAAGTCAAATTGCTTCAACGTTTTAATGACTACCCATACATGCCGTATCAACCTCTCTGATATCATCTATCCACAATTACCACTTTTTAACCTTGATTAAGAAAACCATGACCAAAAAAATAGCAATTAAAAATACACAAAAAATACGATTCATTATGAACACACAAAGCGTGAAGAGGAAATAATAAAAGTCAACCGTTTTCCCCCAAGTTCAAAAAGAAATAAAAGAGAAAAGATTGACCTTTCAAACTCTGGCTGAAGACCAAAATTGTGGTCACGAGCCGTTTAGGCATTGCGGGCACTGTACTTTTTGCATATAGATCTATACCGTTACCGCTCTGTCAAACTTCCATTTTCACTCATATCCTCACCTCATCTTTTCAAAGTTTCTCATTTGCTTGGCTCAAGAACCACTGAACCAATACTAGGCCTGTTTGTACTCATTTCAATGCATTTTCATATAAATTTCAAAACTGGTATTGAAAATGGGAAATTCTTAAAGTATATCATGGTATTAGGTGTTAATTTTGTCGGGAATTTTGTTCTCAAAGTTGCTGGCTCACGCACGTATACGCCCGCGTCCGCTACATTATATGATTCAATGTCAGCATCAGGAAGGTTAATTTCTCCCATATACTAGTATCTGCTGCCACTGGACCGCAACAAGTGAATAATTCTAATTCCTAAAATAAAACGGATTTTTTTTCAGAAAATGAACTAACGCATTTACCATCATTTTGCACTTTTGTTTACGGGCACATCAGAGTTTTTGTTTTGTCACCGCTTAACCATGCATGTTAACCACAGCATGCAAAAGGATGGCTTTATAAATTCAAGATTTTGTTTGAAACATTTTCAAAATGCCCCCTTTCCGGAATTGCAGGAAACCACAGTGGTGTATAGCGTCATAGGGCATGTTGAACGGTACCCAGCAAGCAAAACGTTTTTGACATCATTCGCAAAATGTTATAAAAGGTTGTCAGGTTTAAATGTCGGGTTATATAAAGGGTATATTAATAGTATAAAACGTTTTCATAACCTTAAAAAACATTTTTTGATAATCTACTGCTCAACAAACAAAAATGTTTTACACAAAAGTTTTAAATGTCGGGTTATATAAAGGGTATAAAAACGTTTTAATAACATTCCAAAAACATTCTTGAAAACTTGATACAAAACATTCTAAACAGAATGTTATTTTGGGGTTGAAACAAATATTTTACGAAAAATATTTGCCCAAAATATTTTCAAAAACGTTTTAAAAACGTTTTCATGACCTTTATATAACCCGACATTTAAATGTTATTAAAAGGTTTTGAAAAAAACAACATTTTAAGAACATTTCTGTGTTTGCTGGGTTCAAACATTTTAACATAATGTTATTTAAGTGTTGACACAATATTTGGCAAAAATGTTTATAAAAACAGTTTACAATAACATTTTTTGAAAACCGTAAAGAATTGTTGTAGTGTGTTTTCATACAAAACGTTTTAAAACGTTATCATGACCTTTAGGCCTATATAACCCGACATTTTATTGTTATTAAAACGTTTTTACCTAAACCAAAAGCCAAAATATAACTTATTTAAAACGTTTTTGTGTTTGCTTAGGATGAACGCTACGTCACTGTATGAAAAAAACATCATTTTTATCGTCACATTCAGCCAAGTTTGTTTGAATTGAAGACTGTAGTGGTTTGAATCGTGTTGATAAAACTCGCTGAATTCATCTATATCCAAGAAACGATAACATGGCAGAATATTAGCAAATGAAAAATAACCCGAAAGTTAAATTTTCGTTGCGATTGGTTCTGGTGACCGGTGCTTATACCATGTTTACTCAGATAGGAACTTTAGCATGTGAAATTTAGAGCATTCATTGTTAGCAAGCGCAGCAGCAAAAACACGTTTAAATACACATGAGAAAATTCACTTTATGTGAAAAATATATCATTCTCAACTACAGGTTGTGAATGGCTTCTCGTACTATACATGATTTATTTGACATAAAAATACTATATTATAGTTATGAATGAAACCTCCTCACAAGAAGCGATGTGTTAATAATACCACACAATAATATTTTGAAGGAAAATTAGCAAAATAAACCCAATTATATTTTACGCTTTATGACTTCGATCTTGAACTTCAGCCAAAAAGCAAACGGTATCTTAAATCCGCTACAAATCGCGTCCGAAGTTGCCAAAATGTTTTCAGCGCAAAAGTGCGGCATCGTGGCAATGATAAGGCGCCCAATGTTTTACCTAAATCATTGCTTCAATGTGTTGAACAACTCTATAATAAAAGACACATTGCCTTTCGATGACAAAACGCCCAAGATTAGTCCATTGAGTTCTTCAAGCTCCACGCAGACAAATGCCAATAACATTCAATTATAGAAATTAGCCCATTCGGCGGCTAAACCACGACAATGGCAATACCTCCTCTCTCCAACCTTGATTAGATTTGACCGTGACGTTAAACTTTACCAACGTAAATTACACACATTATGAGCACATACAATTAAGGTTCAAAAGGCAATTTAATTTTACAAATTGTTCCCAAGTCTGTATAATACCCGGATCATTTGTTTTGTCCATTTTCTTGTAAAATTGAATAATGAATTTGTACTTTGCTGTTTACCGTTTATACGCACCGACGTTCGTTTTAATTTCATATGGGCCTTTTGCATGCTCAACATAAATTGAAGGTTATTCCAGAAAAAACACGACTTTTCAGTCAAAAGAACTTGGTTTTGGTCAAAACGTTTCAATAACATTTAAAAGGGCATTTCGTGATCCACAGCATGCATCATCCTCTACTTTTCTCCAAAAAGTTGAGATTTTTATACCACTGGAAACCTCTGGCTACATAATGTTTATGTACAAAAATGTCCTTCAGATTGATTCGTTTAGCAAAAATATCGTTAAATTTGAATTACGTTCTGGTACACCAGAACGAAATTACAAAATGGTCTTTTGACCAGTGTAATACACATAATCATGCGTAACCCACAAAACAATAAGCTTGTTTCATGGATATCTATTGAAAATGGCATAGAAGAGGATGCTAGGATCACGAAATACTCCTTTAAATGGCGAGTTATATAAAGGTCATGAAAACATTTTTAAAACGTTTTGTATGGAAAACACTAAAACAACTTTTAAAAATGATGGAAATGTTATTGCAAAATATTTTTTACAGACATTTTCGCAAAATAGTTGGTCACCTCTTAAGGTTACGTAGGGCGAAAATTCCACTCAATTTGTCTTTTGTTTTTTAATTTTTATTTATGAAGTATGTGTATATATTAAACATCTCAGAGATGTAGATTGAAAAAATTGTATCAACAAAGTATTTTTTTAAATTATTTTTGTGTATCAATATTTGCTCTAGATATCCCACAGCAATATTTTTTTTAAAGACAGTTCTTGTTTTAAGGGGACATTACACTATACATGGGGCCGTGGGTTAGGTTTTAAAAGGTATGCCAACATTTCCCGTCTCCCTCCCCTGCTCTCGGCCAGCCTAAATTTGCCAATATGCAAACTTTAAATGGCCTAGATATTATGATGCAGATTTGAATGTTTCTGTAGTGTTTCCTAAGCCTTAAAAAGATGCACTGTAAATGTTTGGTAAAAACTGCTTCCCCCTCCCACATTCTACCCTCCCCCAGGACTCATAATTATTATTCTGTCGGTCTGTGCCACGTCACTTCCGGTTGATGATGCGACTCACGGTCGAGTGAAAATAAGTCCCTGGTTCGATTTTTGTTGATGATTTCTGTCATTGGTGTTATGTAAATTTCGATCGCAAATAGTCAGTGGAATCAAACAACCGTTTCTAAGTCTTCTGAGAGGAAGAAACTTACTTGATTTACCGTTTATATACTGACAGACTTAAAATCAAATTCAATGGTCGAGTGTCGTTTTTTCCGAAATTGAATGTCACTCCAACAACATCGCTATGTAGCCTCCTTCACAGCCGGTTTCTGTTGTTCATAACAAACCGTGAGCCACATGCAGTTTGGGCCCGAGACTAGAGATAGCCCGGATGTTGGACCGAGTCAATACACCTGGTTACTTTCTTGTATTTTCACATGTATTTCAATGGGACATTAATTTAGTGATGTGCCCCCTTATAGTGATTATTTTTTCATGTGTTGCCAGTGCATGAACTGGCAACCCTATCAATTTCATTTGATTGCTAAAATCACTGAAGCATAAGCACAGTGGAGCATGAGTATTCAACCAGCACTATACTAGACAAAATCTATCAAATAAGTACTATCACCTTGGCCCTGGCAACACTAACTAGCATTGTAAACAACTTTGCACATGGTTTGAACATGATATCGATAGTGTGGAAGTTTTGGCAGAAATTTGTCAATTTCTGCAAGTTTTGTGAAAATCAATTGATACTTCCCATGCAGTAAGGATTATCAGTAGTGATACAGGAGCACTGCACCTAGAATATTATGGGATTGTGAATTGATACTGTGAAATAGCAGAAAATGTGAGTACTTGAAACTAAATTATTTTGTGCATATCTCAAAACTCCATTTTGGACCATTAACCGATATGCTGAGGTAAAATAAATAATTTTTAATGTTTCCCATAGCTGATTCATAAAATTTTGATATGCATGTGTTAGCTGATACTTCAAAGAAATAATGTAGGGAATAATTGTGTCGATATAGTGGCACACTAAATTAATATCGTCGTTGCAAAAAAGACGGCATTTACCCTATCATTTTCATTGACATTCTGTGAACATAAGCTTAATATACTGTTTCAAATCAGGACGACCTATCGAAAGAATAAATAGGTACATTTCATTGGTTTGTTTGTAACACATATCCGAAATCGCAATGAAATCGGACCCTCTCCCCATATTTTTCTGGCCTCTTTCCCAAAAAACCTCATGCTCAAGATATTGAACACAAATTGAAACACTTACAAAGTACATTTGTGTATGAGCTATGATGTTAAAAGTATTACAATAATAATCATTAGAGTGTCAACTTTAAGATGAAGTATGCTTTTTAGGCCTGTCATGATTATTTTTTGAAAAACAAAATATTTTAAGTGGCTACGTGCAGCCAATTTGCCAACACAAAATTTCAAAATCCTGCGTAACCTTAAGGGATCTGGAATGAGCGTTTTGAGCGTTTCGACAGTATTTTTTGTGTGACATGACAGCACATCAGACATATCGAATTGCATTCTGAATACGCAGAATCTCTTTCTGATACCAAATAATTTTCATTTTTTGAAATTCATGATATAATACAAATTTTATGACAAATTATTAAAATTTGATATTTTTCACATTTTTGATATATAACAGTCCTCGAAGTGAATTTTATAAATCTAATGATATATTCTTAAAGTGTATGTAGCTGGGAGGGAAAGCCGACGATCAATTGAAAATTTTGACATTTCATATTGAAGATATGGATTTTTTTTTTCAAAAGACCAAAAAAAATAGGTATTTTTGGGAAAAAATCCATATCTTCAATACGAAAGGTCAAAATTTACAATTGATCGTCGGCTTTTCATCCCATCTACATACACTTTTAAGTATAAATCATCAAATTTATAAAGTTTACTTCGAGTACTGTTAAATTTCAAAAATATAAATTTTCAATGATTTGCCATAAAATGTGTATAACATTGCGAATTTCAAAAAATCAAAATTATTTGATATCATCAGGACATTCTTCGTATTCAGAATGCAATTCGATATGTCTGATGTGCTCTAGTGTCCCACAATAACTACTGTCCAAACGTTCATACCCCACACCTTAATAGCAGAATGTTATACGTTTTCACTGATATTTTCTGAATGTTATTCAAATGTTAATATTTATACCCTTTATTTACCTGTCTTTTATTCCTTTTTCTGCTACCTGGAACCTTTTTCTAAGAGTTTAATCATGCATCAGTGTCGTAGCTAGGGCTTATTCGGTGGAGGGGGGGGTCAAGGCAACTTTCAAGGGGTGATTTGATGAAAATTGTCAAAATGAGCTAAAAAGTACAAACAAGAGGCATCAAAATCGACTAACCAGCATTCCGTAAGGGGGAAATAGGGGTCAAGTCTTCTCACAAGGGAGAAGCACCCCCCCCCCCACACACACACACACCCCCACCCCGACTACGCTGTTACGTGAACATGATGAAGGGTCGAAGGTATGGACGTGATAATGTCACAAAATACAATTTCACAAGTTGTGGTCAGCTTTTGAGAGGTTCGCATAGATTTGGCTAATTTGTAAAATACAGGTGTGTAAGTTGTCTCAGGTGTGCGTGTGATCACAGAAGATTTGTTACCCTTCCCATAATGCATTTCCACTTCAATTTTCTGTACTGATTTGCCAGCCTATTTTCTATCTAGTACAACATCGGTCGATAGTGACGAAAAGTACCTCAATGAACAGAGCACATCCAGATCTTGCAAAAAAAATCTTGACTATTCCCAACATAAAAACAAAGGGAACCTGTACGAAGTAATGGGAGTTGATGTATCATGTTGCAAAGGATTCTGGGAAGGGTAAGATATCATTACTAGCCTGTGATGATTAAGCGAGTAATTAAATTCAACAACAAACCTATATTAAACAGAGAACCAGCTTTGTTGCCACACCTTATTGCCACGAACGGTGATTTTTCTTACCCGAAATTTGCAAAATATGTTTATTTCTTTGATTTGACTCATGAGGGCAAACAAGTCAGTTGATGAGTTGCTTCCTAATGTCGGCTTTTCCAGTTTAAATCCATACACCCCCTATGAAAGACATGACCTTAATCTCCCACACAGGGGGTGTGGATTTCAAACATGTCAAATGGTGTTACATATTCAGGTAACCCCATTTAAAATTCACACTGCGTGCCGGAGATTAAGGTCCGAGTACGGGGTGTATGGGATTTCAACTGGAATTGAGCAATTATGGTTTTGTAACCCCTGAGAACTACGGCCTTTCTTACAGGGTTTTTCATCGGTTAATTACGTGATATATTCATATTAGCCAGGCATACAGCTTCTAAATATTTAAAGAGGAAGTCCCGCCAGAACAGTTCGTCTGGGGTGTAGTGAACCAAACCTGCCTGGTTATCAAATTAATCAGTTGCAACGTTATCTCTGAATTGACAGGGGCTAATTGATGTTTCAATGTTATTGCGTCAATTAGCACCTGTCAAATTCAGAGATAATCTTGTCACTGATTAATTTGATAACCAGGCAAGTTTGGTTCACCCCAGAATAACTGCTCTTGCGGTGCTTCCTCTTTAAGGTCAATCATCTTCAGCTGCACAACTGGTTGGTTCAATAAATCATACATATCCAATTCTGCAGCCAATCAGCATAGTATCCATGCCGCGTTAGCTTTGGCAAGTTAATCATTATAGCGAGTGTGTAGAAGAATTCGAATATCACAGATATGCTTTTGTAGGTCTTGTGGCCCTTGAGTTATGTTGTAAAGAAGACTGAAACAACAACACTTTTGTATAAACGTATACATAACTCCTTCACAACAATAAATCAAGCAAGTTTTCAAAGTAGGCCTATATGATTTGTAGAATGAACTTTTGCAAAACATCAAAGTATTGTTTATCAATAATATATTGATTTAGATAATGAAAATCGATTTTTTTTTTTTTTGGCTGCTTCGACCAACAATACCTAGTCTATAAGCCTACTCAAGCTCATGAAGGCCTATCAAGAAGCCTACACATCTCGTATTTTCACCATCATCATGCAAATACCAAAGAAAGTTTATTAACAGTTCAAATTAGTTTCGTTTAGATATTCCGTTACAATCCTTTCAGTAATTTAACTCTTTTAACCAACCTTGTTTTTCTTGTTGATAGTTGTAGGGTTACCGTAACGAAATAATCTCCGTGGGGTCGAGATATAATTATGCGCAATTCATCTTTGGCTATATTTAGTTAGTAAACATGGTAAAGAACTTTATACGGTGGTGGCTGATTATATAAATTAAATGCAAGAAATAGTTCAATATTGTTAATGAGCATGTAAACAGCAGGAAAACTGATATAACACAATTTACTATTTTGAAACCCGTATTCAGAAATATTTACAGAAATAAATAATAAGCAAAAGTAGAGCGCCCCAATCAGATTAATAATAAAAGGACATGTGGCCGATACACTTTTTATTGGGCAATATCAAAGACCTTAATATGCAATGTGCACACGATCAAACATACGTACATGAGTGACGTTAAGGGCCTAAATTCACGACCAAAACGACGTTATGGGCTTTTCTTGCAAGGATATATCCCCCCTTAAGTGTACCTATAGGAGTAGGTCTAAAAAAACACCCTCTACTAAACGAACGAAAAAAATTGTATTAAGGTTACTCAAGATTTTGAAAGAAGAATATTTATTCCGTGGTGTTAAATTACATTAAGGTTACGCAAGGTTTTGTCCCGGTGGAAAATTCAATTCTTCACGTAGATCCTGTCTATTGTAGACGCACCCATGTTGCCATGGTAGATGGGGGAGGGGAGGGGAATGGGCGAAGAAACATCAAACATAAAAGTCCATCAACAATTTTTTTAAAAGTTCATCTGCTTGACGAAAAATAAATATATATACGCCGACCAAAGCGCCAAAAATATATGTCTAAAATAGGCGACGACAATGCTAACGCTTTCATAATCTCCTCGCGCGAGTGGTGCAGGGCAAAGCACAACCTCCTGCATGGTTGCACCCTCAATACTTGTCAGAACAGTATACCGCTGGGTGGTGTTGCCAGTGCTCCTGGGAAAGTGCAGTCTAGTGCTTCGAAGGGCGCACACCACTAAATAAACTCCCATTGAAATACGTGTAAATATACATGAAAGTAAGTTAGTTTTTCTACCCCATGTAAAACCATTTTTCATATTTTGGTAGCACCAATGTCTTAAATAAAGATTAAAATTTAAATTAAAATGGATTTTTTGACACAAGTTGAGACTAACTTTTAAGCTACGGTGACTTGAACAGCGCCACCCTTATTTTCAGCTTGCATGAATGCCTCCTTACCATGTCCGTACGCGGATTAGTTTTGGGAACCAAACTTTTGACCAGATCAAGATGCACCATTTTGTGATATTCTGAACATTTACCAATTGCATATCTTTTACTTTAATTATAATAAACAATCATGGCTACTCATCTTGCTCCCAAGGGACACCCACTTGTTTGCACTACCGACCTATGTTTACCGGGACTATCAAAGGTTACACCAAATGCGGAAGGATTTAGTGGTGTGCTGCCTTCTAAGAACAAAATATTTTTGTTTTTCTTTATTTTTGGAATCAGTGTTAAACATCTTAAAAAGTGTCATTTCTTTTTATTGCTAGTCGCTCCAAAGTTATAAAACAGCGCTTCAAACAAGTTCGCACCTAGTGAAAAATGTACTACTTTTTGCCCTTTTTAGAATTCTAGGGCCAGAGCAACATAGTAGGCCATGTTAAACTGTATTTATATTCCCATTGATATCAGAAAAGTGATTGATTTCTTTCAAAAATATTCACAATCATAAATATGACATGGTGGACAAACAGTATGTGAGCATTGCCCCCCCCCCCGCTCTTTATAATGCAGTATATACGGATATGCCAAAGGCCTATGTTCTAAAGTTTGGGGGTATGGGTAGATGGAACGTCATTTTGGCACTTTAAAATGTTCATTTTCCAAGTTGTGTGTATTATTGTGGCAAGATCTAAAATTAAGAAAACCCATCATTCAAATTGTTTGATATATTTCTCTCTTGGGAATTGAATATTTGACAAAATCTTTAAAATACCGGCATTTTGGGCCGTGTATTACGAAAAAAGCATGCATTGACTTTCAAAGTCTATTGCGACCCAATTAAATGGTCAGTGATTATTTTAAAAACGTTAACCTACGAGTTTTATTCTTATAATTACATTTTGCATCAAAATAATTTCAAAGATGTTTCACTTTTTCTGCGCCGGGATAATCAAAAGTGACCACTCCTATGATGTTAAGGCCAAAATAGCTCATTTCTATAGCACGGTCTTAAATTGTCAATTCGATGGGAACCTTTGTTTTGAAGACAATTTCGTGTGCGTTTAAGAATGAAATCGCGTATTTGTAGACGGTAACAGAAAACAGATCATTTTTTCTTTGCAAATAGAAAAGTTTCAGGCAAAAATCTCAACTTTTTGGCACTTAAAATAAGGTATCAATCATGCCCATAGCCTAAAAAAAATGAGTCTTCGAAGGGCGCACACCACTAAATAAACTCCCATTGAAATACGTGTAAATATACATGAAAGTAAGTTAGTTTTTCTACCCCATGTAAAACCATTTTTCATATTTTGGTAGCACCAATGTCTTAAATAAAGATTAAAATTTAAATTAAAATGGATTTTTTGACACAAGTTGAGACTAACTTTTAAGCTACGGTGACTTGAACAGCGCCACCCTTATTTTCAGCTTGCATGAATGCCTCCTTACCATGTCCGTACGCGGATTAGTTTTGGGAACCAAACTTTTTGACCAGATCAAGATGCACCATTTTGTGATATTCTGAACATTTACCAATTGCATATCTTTTACTTTAATTATAATAAACAATCATGGCTACTCATCTTGCTCCCAAGGGACACCCACTTGTTTGCACTACCGACCTATGTTTACCGGGACTATCAAAGGTTACACCAAATGCGGAAGGATTTAGTGGTGTGCTGCCTAGTGCAAAAAGAAAATTCAAGTTCCGTTAGTGACAGTCCGTCACCCTTTCTTTCTTGCCCTGCGGAACTCCATCAGTAAAGAACCACATTATGCGAGTTTCCGGCCTCAGCCCTGCCGGGATTGCGGCCTTGATGTTTTTTGTTGATACCGACCCTGCAGCTCAAATTTGTTTCTTTTGAAATGCTCTTCAATTCAGTATAACTTGGGGAAATAAAGTCGCATCGTGCCCAATGAGGTGTCAAAATACGCAGAACAAATTTTCCGGGGTTCGGATACTTCTTGTGCGCAGTATGCTTCCATCACGTTTTTGCGAGACAAATCAGTCAATTTCTTGATGGGTTATAAGTAAAGGCGGGATACAGTGGCGTACCGTGGCTGAAGAAAATTCAATTTTGCCGCCCTTCCTCAACAGCCGCCCCCCCCCCCAAAGTACACGCATGGGATAGAAGCAATTATTAATGACATCATCGTCGACTGGACGTCACATTTCTTAATATTAATAATAAGCATGGGTAAAAAGCAGAAAAGACAAAAAAAAAACCCAGAACAATTTGGAGTATTAATGAGTTGATAGGAGATTAGGAGTTAATGTTTTCTGCTGTTTCAGTGTACATGTTCTCATCGTTGATGGTTTGGTGGACTGTCATGTAACATGGATGTAAGCGTGATCCTAAAAATGTCTTTCACATTTACCAAAACTAATTACAAGACCTCTTCTACATTGAGGCTGGCTTTCCCTTTTAAAGGGAATTTTTATTAGGCCTTAATGTATTATATTTATCACAGAACAGGGATCCACATTTTAGTGATCCTCTCTGAGCATGTTGAGTGAACCTTGACTTTCATTGTTTTAAAAGTTGATAGGTGTCGTATGAATTAAGGTTATTACATTTTAAAGCACCAAACCACTATGTAATGTTGAGAAAGATATTGTGATACGATTAGCCGTGCAGTAAAATGAACATTTCGCCGTGGAAAAATACCCCATCCATAATTTGGAAATCGTCTGGACTATTAGATAGTGAAGACGACCTACACATTTTGCTTATTGTACCGGTATATTGTACACCTGTGCAACTTGCACTTTACCTCACTTGCCTATCTCAAACCGTGGGTGAAATGGGGAGCTGTTATGAATATCGTCCATTGAGCGCCGCACACATGCTTTGGGCATTGTATGGCGATTATTCTAACGAAAGCGGATCGGATTAATAATAATTATTGTAAAGCGCCTTTGATACACGTGAAAGGCGCTGTATAAATGCCAACATTTATTTATTTATTTTATTTCCAAATCCCAAACGTCAGTCAAATTTCTGATCAATTTCGTTATCGAGTGCGAAAAGTGCTTGATGAATAACGCAATTACAGCCCTGCTGTGCAGAAATAACCCACACAATGCCCCGTTTGCAAACATGTCAAGCTCCATATCGGATCCCCTATTGTATTCTATTGTTAGCATTTCCTCCCTCATCTTAGCTCCCGTTGTGTGTGATCTTTTAATCAGTTAAGACTCTATTATCCAATGATATGGATACCTGCGGTCTTTCCTGTTTGGGTATTGATTAGTATCGATTATCGATATTATAAGATGGCCATCATGTACCAAGGAACCGCAAATTTCACTCAGCTGTGTAAATGCAGTGACGT